>NC_143416.1:10298833-10606250 GCF_059467195.1 Physcomitrium patens | reverse complement strand
ACTTTAGTCGGATCTGGTTTTCTTCCGTAAGATCCGCATAAATGTCCAACAATTACAACCTCTCGCACTCCAAATACGGACTTCATACCCGATAATGTAAGATGAACTTCTCCAAGCCGAGTTAAAATCTTTTCACAATCTTGTATATGATAAACAACATATCTGCGACACCCCCTCGTATCTAAAGTTTCATCCTTGTCTCCTTCTCTGCACCCTTTTATAGGAACATCATCCAGAAAAGGCATAGTCTTTTCCGGATTAAAATCTCTCAATACCTTATTCATCCCATTCATCATATGTGCAACTGAGATGGTCGCGCCTTGAGGAAGAGTGCACATTCTAACCAATCCAAGCGGTGTCCTCATCGTTGTCATATCTCTACTTCCTTTGGCACGTTGAAATTGATCATAACCTGAATACAAATCACCCATTGAATAGATCGCCCTTCCAGCAAATGCCTCAGCAAATTCATCCACAATAGGTCCAATTCCTACATTCCTGACAGTTACAGCATTCACCGGCTGCATATCTTGAATAAACCGTAGTGACCCATTCTTCTTAGGTACCGTAAACCATCGACTAGAATACGGCGCAAATAAAGGTTCTAATATTTTCATCTTTATCTTTTCTTTCAATAGTTCGACCAATTTAGGTAAATGTGCCCTCGGTACTGGAATCTATCTTAGATTCTAAGGTACATGCAGTACAGTGAAGATAACCATAGGTGTTATAATATTTGGATCCACACACCCAATTTCATGAGATTCGAAGGCAAACGATCTACCTTGTTTAGCCAACATCTTTTTGAAGCAAGTAATTTCCTCCGGCAATAAAGAACCATCAGAACCAATCTTCAATTCTTCAAAAGTCTCTTCAGTAAACTGATATCCAATACTCATTGGATCTCTTAAACTTGCTTCTTTTGATGCTTCTCCCATTTGTTCTTTAGAATCCTCTGGTAATGGTCCGGCAACAAGCTTTACCTTCTTATCTGTCGTTTTATATCTCGTCTCTACTGTGACTTCTGGTGCTTGAAAAGATTCAAGCATGGTATAAACCTCTCTCGAATGGACCTCAACAATCTTATCATTATCCCCTAACCCAATAGATGTAATCAATTCCAATGAATCTTCCACCCCATTTTCTTCATAAACACCCAAAATCCTCTCATCATCTTGCAATGTACCTATCTTGCGTAACTGTCTTTCAATATCATATAATCTTTTTCTTTCTTTTCTTTTAAAATCATCAACTTTCTTATACATAATATTTCCATTCTCCAATATACCAATAAAACTCGCATCAAAGGCACCTTCATCTCGCGAGAGTACCTCCTCTTTTGTACTTCCATAATCTCGCTTTACAGTGGTACCTCCCCAAAATCCTTAAATCCTTCAACAATCTTTGGCAATGGTTTCTCCCTCAACCTATCTCGATTCCGTTCATGGTTAGGAGGTACTGTTAGAAATTGTACAGCTTTCCTCCCATCTTCGCTCCGTACCCTTGCATAAGCAGAACCATCGTCAAGTACCTTTGTTTTCATCCGTATTGCCGTGATATAAGGTTGTCCTAAAATCAACGGATAAGACGTTGTATCTTGAACGAAGAAATGTTGCTCCGTCGCAACATCCCCAATCCGAATTTTGACATCTGGACAAGCTCCATATAATTCGCCTCGTGTGTTATTAGCTGCTCGTATTGCCCATCCATGTTCCATATCAATTGGCCATTTTTGCTTCTTATAAAGATCTTTAGACATGAGATTTATTTCAGAACCATGGTCCACCAAAGCAACTATTGGTTCTTCTATATCTCCTACCTTCACCAATACCTCAGTAGTTGCCCTTGCCCAATGCTTTCGAGTATAATGGCTCAAAGTTTCCATTTCCTTGTCACTAGAATCTTCGAAACGTACTCGTTGATTATACCCATTCTTTTCATTTGTTGGTTGCTTGTAACCAATATCAACCTCTTCTTCATCTCTACATATTCTTGCATCAATAGCATGACTCATTCCAGTTTCGCTCATTAATTGCCTCTTTCGCTTAATGCTATCAATGATAACATCATGAAACTCCTTCTTTGCAATTCCCAAGACTTCTTTGAAAGTGAATTCCACCTTAGCGTTTAATATACGTTCTTTCAACACCCCTTTCAAATTTGTTGCCGCTTCAATGTCAGAAAGTAGCTTTTAAGCAATTGATTTGCCCTTATCTTTTGTCTCCGTTGTTTTTTCTCCCAATGATGCTGAGGTATCCTTTACAGGCAATTCTTGTGAAGCTGCCTCCCAAGCCTTGTCTCCTCGAGTTTGCCTCTTAAAAGAATTTCCTTCTCTAGTATCATCAAAATTTCCTCGTCTTTTTTCTTCCATCAAAGCTTCATGTTGGCTCTTAGCAATATATGCATGAACTGAAAGAGACTCAACAAGATCCTCCCAACCTGTTCTTCCTCGTATTGTAGCTGCAGTTCTCAATAATGCTTCTCGAGGTAATTTCCCTTCTTGCATTGTAGAAACGGCAGAAGCCCAAAACTCACTAGTTTCCATACTTCCACCAATTTCATCATCTACTCTAGCACCATAACTTGCACTTTCTCGTACTACTGTTTCATGCTCTTTTAAGTAATCTTGAACCAATGCTCTCATTCCTCCCTTGCCAAAATTGGTTTGAAGAAGATCCTTCCTATCTTTCAATGCTATCTTCCCATCTTTCCAGCAAATAATTCCCTGCCGTATCATATTATTAAATTCATTGCAATCTTTTCTAGTGTGTGAAGCATCATCACACCAAATGCATCTTTGTACATATCCTTGTTTTGAAACATTCTTCGAATTGTTTATAGAGGTATTCTCTTCAAGTCTTGCCAATTTGATTTGAAGATCTCGCATTCCTCGTATAATTTCTTCCATACCCATATCTGCTTTCTTTGATAAGGATGTCGAAGGTTGAATTGTAGGCATTGTTGGTGGTGTTGTACGTACTGGAGCTTTGGGTGCTTGTACTGTTTTTGGAATATTGCTCCTATCCTTCCTCCTTTCTTTTTTTGTAAGCAACCCCACCGCATCTTCAACGTTCTTCCACTTCGTTGTCAATCCTTCATCTTCTTCTTTGTCTTCAAGAAGGGGTTCCAATTTCTCTTGCAATTCTCCATCAGCAGCTTGAAGAAATAGATCAACTTTGTTCGGCTCCAATGTCAAATTTTCTACCTTCGATAATTGAGAGTACTGCCTCTCAAATTCCCTTAGTAGCTCTGTTGCTTGCAAATTCTTATTGGGCCGTTCAATCCATCCCAGAAACAGCTTCTTAGTAACGCGATCAGCATCTTCCAAGAAATATTCGTCTTTCAATGCATGTGAAAAATCCTCCCATGAATTCCCACAACGATCCGTAATCGATGTAATGTGGTCCCTTATCTCCAATATCGTGGCAAGTCTAAATAGTGCAACCATTTTCTTCTCAGAAACCCGATTTAATTCCATTTCACGAACATAACATCTTAAATACCTTGAAATATTCCTCCCATCAAATTAATCAATTTTATTGACCACTGCTTGCAATGCTTTGGTTGCCAAAGCTTCCTTTCGATCATTGCTTTGCTGTTGCTACATTGACAATGAGAAGGCTTGAAACAAACTAGCAATAGACGGATCCATGTGCATATCTTGTCCTTTAGAAGACTCCCCACCAGAAACTTCTCCCAAAAATCCTTCAAAATTTTTATTTTCGTTTTCCATAAAAATAAAGATAAAATCAACCGAAATCAAATACCTTCTACCTCAAGCTTTCACGTCGGGTTCACCACTTATGTCGTATTACGTGCTTTCTTGCTCGAGAACGCGCCGGGCGTCTGGCTGTAGAAGGTAGTATGGAGATTCGCCGATAGTCAAGCAGTCTATCAGTTTTTGACTACTGGAATATAAACGACTGCAACAATGTACCGTAAATCTATACGGATGCTCTTCGACTGCTTGTCGAAGTCTTTTTTTTGCCCCAGCCGATAGGTCTCTAGACATTACAGAGAACCCCGAACAACCCAAACTATTAATCTTCAATACCCCTTTGTACTTACGATCTTGTATCCACTGACTGTCCTATTAGATTAACCCAATAAATTTCATTCACTCCGCATACTCTATCCTATAGACACCTCTTTAATCCTTCAATCACAGACGTAACTCGATTTTACAAAACAGTCAAGAGTATTCAAACCCACTTCATTTAAAAATCCCGATTCACCATTACAACACTGACTTCAGCAACGATTGCCTTAGTCGTCCCAAAACTCTACGAAGAAGAAAAATCCAAATTCTATGTCTTTCCTTCCCCGACCCGAAGCATGAAGCTCTTCTCTCTAATTCCCTTGATCTTCCAAAAACCTCCAATGAAAAACTGAACTAGTAACCTTACAAAAGCTTGAAAACTCGCTCCCCCTGATTCCCCTCCTAACCTTATCCACTGAATTTCTTCAATCTTCCGTCTTAGATCCGGAATTGGCTCCCACCTCAAGCTTGGATCCGAAATTGGCTCTCGCCATCAAGCTTTCTCCTCTGTTTTTACCTTTAAGAAATCCATTTACCGAAAACAACGTTCCCTGAAACGGCACAGAGAACAAGACAGCCTGAAACAGAATCGAACCCCGTAATCGGGACCACATTGAGTCGCCCGACCAATTCAGGTCCTATATTGGGAAAGATGCCCGTAGTAACCTGGATGTTCCCGTAATTGGGTCAAATTGGTCCTCGCGTCAAATTGGCTAAGACCCGTAGTAAGACCTGGATTTCCCGTAATTAAACTGCATTGGGTTGACCGGCCAATTCAGGTCTCATATTGGATAAGAGGACCTGGATTGGATTATCGAAATTGGATCCAATTGGCTCCTCGAACCCGTCGTGTGAATTGGTCCTTCTCTTCCTGCTGACTCCCGTTATTGGAATCGAACGGAGCATTTCAGTATGCCCCGGCTGACTGTAACGGAGTGACTGAACCTGACCACTCAGTATTTGTACTGGAGTTGGTTGATGCTCCCAATATTCGAGGTAACTGAATATTAATAAAATTCCCTTTTCTTTTTATTTTCACTGTATACTCGTGTTACAACATGACACCGGCGCGTTCTCGAGCAGGAAAGCACGTAATACGACAACGCCATTCAAAATTTCTAGCTAGCACTCCTATCTTTTTTGTGAAGAAAAAAGATGGATCTTTATGGATGTGTGTAGATTATGAAGGACTTAACAATACCATCATCAAGAATATGTATCCTCTACCTTTGATTTTAGGACTTTTTGATTAATTAAATCAAACAAAAGTCTATACAGAAATAGATCTACAAAGAGCATATAATCTAGTTTGCATCAAAGAAAGAGATGAATGGAAGACTACTTTTCAAACTAGATATGGACATTTTGAATATAATGTCATACCTTTTGGACTTGTGAATGCACGAATTATTTTTCAACATCTAACAAATGATGTCTTTTGTGAGTTTTTTGATGATTTTATTATCTATTATTTGGACAATATCTTAATCTATTCTAAGAATATAGAAGAGTATGAAGTTCATGTTCATTGTGTATTACAAAAACTAAGACATGTAGGATTCTATGCAAAGATGGAAAAGTACGTATTCCTTACTATTCAAGTTGATTTTTTGGAATATATCATTTCTAATGAAGGTCTTATCATGGATCCAAAGAAGGTCCAAACTATCATAGATTAGAAGAATTCAAGAATAATAAGAAATGTGCAATGCTTTTTGAACTTTGCCAATTATTATCAAATCTTTATCAAGAAATTTTTAAAAGTTGCAACTCTACTTATACGTTTGACTTGTAAAGACAAATTTGAGAGGAATAAAGAAGTCAAAGTATCATTTGTTGCTATGAAGAAGGAATTTACTTTTGCACCAACTTTATATCGTGTTGACTTTTCTAGGATATTCTTTATGGAAATAGATACATCAAACTTTGCCTTGGATATAGTATTATCACAAATAGGAACAAATTACAAACTCCATTGAGTAGATTTTTATTCCATAAAATTTTTAGCAGCCAAGATTAACTATGAGATCGATGACAAAGAAATTTTTGTAATTGTGGATTCATTTCAAGAATGGCATCATCATTTAGAAGGCACTTCAAGTTCAGTCACAATATATATAGATCACAAGAATCTTGAGTATTTCATGTCGACACATATTTTGAATCGTCGCCAAGCCCGTTGGAATATGTCATTATCAAGATTTGATTTCAAGATCACATATTGACTTGAAAAATAATAAGATTTATCAAATATTCTTTCTAAATGTTCTTATCTTGTACCAAAAGAAGGAGATGTATCTTTTGATTAATAAAGAACAATCTTCTTGAAGCCAAAGCATTTTTATCTTTGAGCAATGAAATCAACATTGACTATTGATTTGATCTTTCTCAAAGAAATTCAATCAAGTATATCCTCTGATTCTCTTATTTATGATATCAAGAAACTTTCATTTAAGTCTTAAGATGTTTCAAAGTTTGAGTTTAAGAACAAACTACTCTATTTTGAAAGATGCTTATATGTTCCTGAAGGAGAAGTATGTTTACATGTTCTCCAAGCATGTCATGATTTTTTAATAGTAGGGCATTTTAGATACAAAAAGATTTCAAAGCTTATATCTAGAGATTTTTGGTGGTTGCAAATGTAGAAGACAATAAAAGACTTTGTCTAGTCATGTGATGTTTGTTCAAGTTCAAAACTCCTTGTCATCTATCTTATGGACTTTTCCAACCATTGCCTATATCTGAACAACCATGGTCTTTCATTTCTATGGATTTTATTACAAATCTTTCAAGTTCAAGTTCATATGTTTCTATATTTGTAATTATAGATTGCTTCACCAAAATGAAAAAAAAAATTACCTTGTACAAATTTTATTTCAAATGAAGAAATAGCTAAGTTTTTCATTAATAATATCTATCATGGATTGTCAAAGGATATTATAATAGATAGAGTGACTCAATTTGTATCAAGATTTTAAAGAACCCTATTCAAGTTTCTAAAGGTGGATATAAAACTCTCTTTGGCTTTTCATCTTCAAACTGATAGGCAAATAAAATGGGTGAATCAAGTTTTAGATGAGTATTTGAAGTATACCATCAACTATCATCAAGATGATTGGATAATTCTTGTCATTGGCAGAGTTTGCATACAATAATTCCATACATTCTTCTACTAAACAAACACCTTTCTTTGCCAATTATGGTTATCATCCATGACTTGATATTTTCGACTTTTCAAAAGTGGATAATCTTAAGGTGGAAGATTTAGCAAATTATTTTCCAGAGCTACATGAAATAATGAAGACACAATTAAAAGAAGCTTAAGAATGACAAAAGACCAATGTGGATGTTTATTCAAAGAAGTAACCACAATTCAATGTGGGTGACAAGGTATGGTTACTTTGTCGCAATATCAATACTACTCATCCTTGTAATAAGTTAGACTATTGTAAGTTCAGACCTTTTTTTATTTGTAAACAAATCGATCATGTTGCTTATTGATTACATCTACCAAAGTCTATAAAGATCCATCTTATATTTTGCATATCTCATCTTGAGCCATATAAGACAGTGAATATTTTGAGAAGAAGACAAATGCCATATCTTCCTATACAAATAGATAATAATCAAGAGTTTAAGGTAGAAGAAATTTTAGATTCAAGGTAGTGCCAAAATAGATTAGAATATCTTGTTCATTGGCATGAATATGATATTAGTGAATGCACATGGGAGCCAGCAAAGAGTCTTGCAAATGCAATAAAGAGAGTTGAAGCTTTTCATTAATGACATCCATCATAACTAAAATAAAGAATTAAAAATAAAATAAAATAAAATAAAATTGCTATAAAAGAAATAAGATCAAAGGAAGATAATATTCTATCTTCTATCTTTCTATGTAGCTTCTATGTATTTGTCATGCTAAGGAGATGGAAAACCAAAAACCAACAGATACAACTCAAGAGCTTTCATGTATAGAGTTACCAAAAAAAATATTGTAATTATCACAACCTTCAAGACAATGAAATCAAGATGAAGATCCTGAAGAATGACATATCTTTCCTCAAATAGACAATAAGATAGAATAAGTTTGATATCACAACCTTCAAAGAGAGTCATGATGTTTGGTGATTTTATTAGAAGTAAGAACAATTCCTAATGGTATTTTAAATGTTTTATTTGAAGGAAGTTAGAAAGGCTTTAATAATGATCAAATAATAGGATCTTTTTGCCTCGATATAGAATACTATCAATAGCTTAGAGGACCTATTAGCCATCTTTGATTAGAATAAAGATCAAAGTATGTAGCAAATATAATTCATCGCATCTTAAATTTTTTTCAACATATGAAGACCGCTCCTTATGGAACTAGTCCCTAGAAGGGAAGGTAATGTCACGAACATACATAGGTAGTCTATTAAATATCTATATAATTAGGTAGGAGTAGGTAAAAATAAATAAAAATAGGTTAATTTTATAAGATCTTCTAGAAAAGCTTCCTAGAAGCTTCATAGATAAAGTTTTGTATTTAGATGTGTTTATAGATTAGAAACTTGGCCAACAAGTTAACCACATGTTGGTAGCTTATGGAACAAGTTAACTCCATATAGTAGCTTAAGGAATAAGCTAATTATGTGGTGCATATATAGATAACTTGCCTTAGAAGTTAAGACATGTGGCCAACAAAGTGACTACATGTTGGAGGTCTTATAGAATATCGCTACATAGCTCCTAGTTAGAGAGTATATATGGAGGTAAGAGTGAAGTCTTCTTCACTCTTGTCAATGCCTTTCTAGTCTTTAGTCTTGTTTCCAGACTTTCTAGTCTTCTTGTTTTTAGCAATAGCCATTCTAGTGCAATAATATATTATCTTTGAGTAACGTTCTAGTTCCTTTCAAAAATACAAGAGTGTATTGAGGATTTTCTTTCTTCGAGATTCTTGTCCTTGATAGTATATTGATATCATAAGTGACTTAATAAGAAGTGCTCCAATAAGATTAAAGTAAATCAACTCCAATACATGCTTTGTTCAATATAAAGAATATTTAGAAAAAAAACATTCTTTGGCTTATAAATTGAAGTAACAAACTTTACAAACTTTATCATAAGAAGGTAAGTGATGCATATTATAGATTCTATATTTATAAGAAAGATAAAAAAAAAAAAAAAAAAAAAAAAAAAAAAAAAAAATCTATGTATTGAAGGTGCCTAAATCTCTTATATCATAATTGTATTTGATTTTTTGTGATTTTCATATTTGAAGCACTTTTCAATACAATTTTATAGAATCTATTGGTCTTTTATCTTGCCTATATAGCTAATACGCATTTTTATTGTAGGTTGCTCCAAACTAAGCATTGTGAATTTATAAATATAATTACATTCTTTTTATTAATTAAGGCGCCTACATATATGAGACTTTTGCTAATGCTTGGAATTTCAAAAATATTTGTAACTTTTATTTCTTTATTTTTGATAGAAAAAAATTATAACAATAATAATAATAATAATAATAATACTTCTTCTAGCTTTAATTAAATGAGCTTTGTTTCTAGATGCTTGAATTTTTTTCTCCAAGATTGTTTGTATAAATTAGGCTTAGTTTACTCTCTTATTACTAGTAATGTGCTAAAAAATACCAAAGTCCAATAATAAAAGTTTAAAATATTATCAAATTATAAGTTTCACAAAGCTCTCACTTCCATCCTTTTCATTGGTCATCTTGTACTTACACTTAAAATCAAGCATTGAAATAAAGTGCACCAATAATGTCTAAAAACTAATTTTTTTAATAAGAAGAAGGAGCATTATGAGAGATAATACCAAAGATGAATAAAACTTGACATCATCTATATTGCTTAGGCTTTTGAATGATGCTATGTTTGTAACAAATTATTTATCCATAATAGAGAGTTTCAAACATGGCCTTTTTAAATGATATATTACATTTTTTTTATAAATATTTTTTTAACTTCATTAAAATGCTTCTACTATGTTATTAATAGTATATATATATATATATATATATATATATATATATATAATTATAAAGACTTGTTTATTTTAGAATTTTAGAATTTAGAATTTTTGTAGCAAGAAATGTGAATAATTTTATTTTTTTGAAATATATGTATCATACTTCCTAAAATTCTAATATGATAGCAAATCAAGTAACTTTTTATTTACAATATTTTAGTAAAAGATTAAAAACAAATAAAAATAAACATGCAGTATTCACTTTTTTACTATATAGAAAGAAAAAATAAAAATAAAAATGCATGAATGGTGTTTATTATCTTACTTCATTGACACATTCTTCAAATAAGTCAGTAAAGCATTTAAGGAACATAAAATATTCAAATTTAATATGATATTAAAATTTTGAATGTGGTCAAATCTGGAATTACACAAATGAAAAAAATTAAGAAAGCACTTCACAATCATTAAAAATAATAATAATAACAATAATAATAATACTTTCTGTGGATAATTTAAATCGATTTAGTATTTACATTTCTATGCAATCTCATGCATGGCAGTTACATAAAAATAAGTTCATAAAAGTTTCCTTCCTTTAGAATTAGTACATAAATTCAACAACAAACAAGAACTGTATTTTCTTTGTAAAAGTATGAAAAAGAGAACATTAAAATGTTTCTTCTTCAAGACCACAAACAGAGATTTGCTATCTACGAAAGATGGAACTTAAAAAAATTTATTGGTAAACGAGCCTAATCAGGTTATTGACTGCGATTCGATTTGGTATTGATGGTTGGTTGTTTTCTTAGTTATTAATGAATCAATCAATCAATGTGTCGCAATTAAACCGTTAAGCGCATTAAATACATGCACATAGTTTAATTAAAAAGTAGACCCAGAAAGTTGCATGCATCAAGACAAGCGCACAAAAGATTCTCCAAACATTACAATACCATGTAAATCTAACTAAGATTTTCTTATACCTGTTTATATGGATAATTATTAATATACATGTACATAAATATATTGGCATGCATGAACTCGTCTGCAACCTCATCAATTTGTCTAAAACCCCAGAAACCTTCATAATCATGTATAGCACTTCATTTACCAGTCACATTTGTGTACAAACATTTCTACTGTTTACAGTGTTATTAAAAGAATGTTTTGTCTGATGGTGGTTTCACGTTTTTGAATTATCATATGTACAATCCATTAGAAACTACAACAGTATTGAAAAGTTATTCCTGTGGGTTACTTCTTAGGGTTTCCGCGAATGCCCTCGCGTATGTTCCACTGCCACTCTCGCGTCGGGTTGGCGGTGAGCTCCTACAACAGTGATGGCCATTTAGTTTGACGACACCCGATCACGTAGTTTACAACTTCTCCCAGGTTGTTCACACTCTTGGGGACCACGTCTTTGAGGGAGAAAAGTGTTTGAATGTGGAGTACCACAACGAAAAAGGTTTTAAAGACTACGGTATCGCTCACACAGAGTATGATCACGGATTCATGCTTCAAGGTCACTGTAGAGATTGTTAGGTTGTCGACGGGCCAGTAAAGTGAAGTGAAATTGCAGCGGAGAACAATAACGCTCAATAACTAGTCATATCATGAAATACTCATTCAACGATATACTCGTAGTTGCTGAGAAAATGTATCAAGAGAAAGTTGGCATCGTGAAGAAATAAAGTTGCTGCACAGTCTCTTCAAAAATCAGCGCCCCTCAGATGCCGTTTGAACTACTCGAAGTTGCAGCTAGTATAGCAATATATCAACCCTAAAAGAATATTTTTTCGGGGTAGGCACTATTGCAGGCTTCAGTAAGCTCTCTACCTGCCTTGCTCTCTTAACCTACTAAGTAATACCCTCCCACGGAAATGAAAATTTCGAAGCTCAATTGCCTGCCGCACCACTTAGAGATGATCTGTCCAGAGCTTTTTGCCCTGTCGCGATGGCCTGCACGAAACCGAGGAGCAGATGCGATCTCCGTCCGGCTTGGTTGTCAAAATTAGCCTCCATAACAGTAAACGGACGTCAAGATTTACGGTCACCAAGACAGCTCCCCGCACTATTCGGGCGCCATTCACACAATCTTCTCATGTGAGACACATATTCTTGTTCTTCATTGCTGTCGCACGAGGAAGCCACAGCTCCCATGGCCACAAGCAATACAAAGTTCTGTGTCGGCTTGCCAACCTCCTGAACCATTCAGTAGAACTCATGTAAGGAAAAATAGAAAGAACCTTATGTACTAGCCGCCCGCAGAATGTTGAAACGTCATTCATTGATAAACTAGTAAGCGGGAATTCGCGAGTAAGAATATCCCTTGTAGCCGCGCCAAGAGTAGTAGGCAATGCGGGTCTCGTAAAAGCCCGGAAGGAAGAGAAGGATGCCGAGAACCAAAAAGCCGTAAGCCTGAGAGGAGTCCCCTTCCATGTGCTGGGTGTAGATGAAGTGCGAAATGACGAGGAACAGGCAGCCAAACGCAAGCAAGACGACGGCCAGGGCAATAGACTTCCATGGCACGTCCTCAGGGAGCTCAAACCGGTAGCGAAGGTCCTCATGCGCCGCAGTTGAGAGCCCAGAGAATGATGACGATTTCTCTCGCCGATCATCTTGAAGAGATGCTAGCGCCGAGTAACGGATGTGAGGGCGCTCCCCTATCTCTCCCCTCATTGTAAACCGTAAACTTTGCATGCAGGTAATGTAAACCTAAGGTATCATCTGACTGCAACTGCGATCTGTTGAATCATCTGGTCACTGAAGATACGATAGTTTATCACCAGCCGGTCCTACGTCTCCTTGGAGATTCTTTGATTACATCTTTACTCATACGGTCGCGTTCAGAGGCTTTCATAGGCGGGGAGAGGTAGCCAGTCGAACCAAGAGAGAGGTAGTGCTCGAATGTTGCTTTCCCAATACAGACAGTGGCACAACAATCTTTCCAAACCTGTCTTTGGAAGGAAAACCAATCAGCTGTATCCTTCCATGCCACTTGATGACGGTCTATACTGTGAAGCAAGCTCCAAAGAACACTTTGCAGAAGACAAATCCCCTGCAGCCAAACGAAGCGTTTCTCTGAGTACCTTGTACCGTGTAATTCCACTCTCACAGTTCCTGTCGTTACAAAATCGGCTCCCCCATCACCTTTGCGGAAGAGAAGTCAGAACGCTCAGTACCACTTTGATGCACACCAACCCTCCAACTGCGAAGGAAGAAGATATTGGATGAGAACATACAGAAGAAGCATTACCAGTTGACGTCCATGTGAGGACAATGCCGGCGGAGGAAGGAGGAGGCAGAAGCCCAATAGGAAGAAGTAAGGAGCACATTAAGCTCGTCGACAGCCGAGGTACTGAAGCGCAGCCGACGACATACGAAGCTGGATTTCCTGTCAGTTCCTATCCTGGCGCCCAGGCTACGAAATCGCCACCACTCAGGCTATCATAGCACAGAAGAGGAAATGCCTCACACGAATAAGCTGACAGGAAAAAACGACGACTGCCAGGCAGCGTAGATCAGTAACCCCGGCACTGACCAATGAACTACGGTGATCAAGTGCATGTCACCATTCAAGCGGGTTGACATGCGAAGCTCACTGTGACCAATTTTCCAAGCAGACGCGGCTCCTCGATATCAAGCTTCAACCTGTCACCGAACACAAAGCTACAGTATGAAAGAACCACAAAAAATCACGAAGAGAAACTCTTGAATAAAGCCAGATACCCACCGCCATGACTTCCACTTCAGGATATTAACGGTCAGAAGCTTCTACTACCGGAGGAGTGTGAACAGCAAGGCACCAAAACCGTGCGCGAAAACAAACCGAGTGGAATTAAGAAGCTATTCTGAGGAGCAAGTAGATGAGCTCGACACAGGCAGTCAGCACACGGGAAGATGCAGTCACGTTGGCATGCTCCCATGTACCAACAATCTGGCACGACGAGGAAGCAGCACGGTGCAATGTCTAAACGATTGAAAAGTTCCATTCTCAGGGATTTAACTACCCCCCCCCCAAATACTACCGAATAAACATTTCAAAGAAACCAAAAAAACAAAACAATTGAAATAAATTGTGGGGAAGCGGCGGCAGGCTTTGCAGAGAAGGAGAGAGAGATAAATGCCATGAAGGAGAGAGAAGCAGCGGGGGATTTTTTGAACCCTCGTTTACCTTGAAGAGCGCAGACAGGCAGACAGGCAGAGGGAGGGAGGCAGAGACATGCAGCAGCCAGGCAGGCAGTGCAGCAGCAGCGGCAGGGTAATGCTGCTGGTCGCGCCGTCCAGCATGGAAGAGGAGGAGAGGGACTGAGACGACGAGGGAGAGGAGAATGGAAGAAGAAGATGAAGGGAGGAGGTGGAGGAAGAGGAGCTGAAAGGGCGATGACGATGGCAAAAGTGCAGCATTCAGCAGTAGTAGCATCATCAGCAACAGCATTAGCAGCACTAGCCCGGTTTCCGATTCCCAGTTTGCGGCCTTGGCCAGGAGGGTTCCAGGAAAGCAGTCGTGTTACGTGTCAAGTGTTGTCTGCGTGAGAACGACTCTTCTGAGCGAGAGAGAGAGAGGTTGTTGAGTTGATACCCTGACGTAATGCCCTGACCATGGAGAGAGAGTGAGTGGGGCACTTCTTCCTCATTCCCTCCCTAACTCCCTCCCTCCCGTCACTGCCTCTTTCCTTTGTATCATTTTGTGAATCAAAAGGATTGGACTGAACAAGGATTGGATTAGATTGGATTAGATTGGATTTGGAATGCTTGCCCAGACAGACAGGCAGAGAGAAAGAAAGAATGAATGAATGAATGAATGATGGATCATGTGCTTATGTCCTTGTTCTCCGATATTCTGCTGCTGCTTCTGATACTATTAACCACCACTATTACATTTTTACTTCCTGTGGATTGGGGGGGGAGGTATGAGATCGACTGCTGCTGGTGGGGCAGGCTCAAATAGTAGGTATGGGGACAGGTTTCCGCTAATTGAATGCCCACCTCAGTATACCCAACCCAACTCACCAACAGAGCAAGTGAGAGTATGTGAGAAGTGTATACATACATACATACATGTGTGTGTGTGTGTAGTTAACTTGGAATCCTGGTTTATGTTGTTGGAATCTCTTGTTATCCTGTGAATGGACTCGTAGTCTCATCATCTCCCTCTCTATTGTTCTCTCCATTTGTGGAACTGCTGCTGAGGGCTTCCCTCCATAGATGGCAACTTCTGCCATTCTGCAGATACACAATGCAGTAAGCATGCTTGTAAGTATTCCTACTGCATCTTTCATGGACCCCCCTTGTCTTTCAGAAAGAGGGATGAAGGAGTACTATTGATGAAGGACAGAGAGAGAGAGAGCAAGAAAGAGTAGGAGGAGGAAGGTAGGTCGTAGTAGTCATAGAGGTAGGTAGCAAAAACACAGTGCATATGTCAAGTTAGGAAGGGGTAATAGTGATAGAAGGTATCAAATCCCTGGAGAGAGTAGTCCTTTTTTTCCCAAATCTCTGGGGTGGGTACAACACTGTCGTGCAGTCAGAGCCTGAATGAAAAAAATAAAATAAAACAAAATAAAACCATGGATGAATAAGGGAGATCTGTAGATTAAGATAATATTCCATGGATGCCTGAACGCACACTAGGAAAACCACGTTTTGAAAAGTGGAAAGAAAAGTTTATTAAAAACATGATTCGTAGGTCTAATAATAATAACAATAATAATAAATGTGAAACTAAAGGGAATGTTGAATTTAAAATGAAATAATTCCTTACTGGTTCCATTAACCAAAAAAACTCTTGATACTCTTGCTATATTTATATCTACATACACGTGTCTCTCTCTATATATATTAAATTAAACTTACTTCATGAATAGGATTCCAAGTGCCAAAACAGATAGTCGCTGAAAACGACATCTGTGTGCAAGCTTGGCCTGTACAATACAGCAAAAACAAAAAGAAATGGCTGCAAAATTCAAATAGTACCAGTTTCCAGACGGAGCATTACCATCATCTTCGTCTTCTTCTTCTACTTCCAATTTCTCAATTCTTCTTCACATTGTCCACATGTTTATTCCTAAATCTCATTTAAATGCTACTTAGAAACTTAAAGAAGAGTGGGGGAGCGAGAGAGAGAGAGAGAGAGAGGCAAAGGGGGACGAACGAAGGGAGGACCTCACTCACTCCACTCTATTCTACTGCTACTGCTACTCCTACTCTATACTTCACTTCACTTCACTTCACTTATTGCGTAACTGAAGGGGGGGGGGGGGGGGGGGAGGGTCAGTTGGAGATGAGATCTGGGGAACTCATTCCCCATGAAACCAGGGAGGAATCGGGGGGGCACACAACAACAACAATACCAGCCATGATCAAATCTCTCTCGATCCTCCTCATACTTCACTTCACTTCACTTTACTCACCTCACTCACCTTTCTCACTGACAACAAACATGTGTTGCCACCGCCCACCTCCCCGGATCTCCGCAGCCAGCCATTCCTCCCCCATAACACATCCATCTATCCATCCACCCATCCATCCATCCCTTTTTCATTCATCCACATATGCGGATGAAACTATGTCAACAGTGTTGTCGTCGTCGTTGCCCAAAAACAGCTCTGTGTGTGTGTGTGTGAGGACATCGCATCGCGTCCGTCCGTCCAAACGCCACGTGTCGACCTAGGGGACCTCGATGGAATACGGTAATAGAATACGGTCTCGGTGCAAATACACCTCTCCATGTATAATAACGTCGTGTAGTTTCCGTAGCTAGTGAGTGTGATTTGTGAAAGCCATTCGGAAAATCACTTAGTGTTGGTGAGCATATTAAAAAAACACTTCTCATCGTGAGAGTTTCAACCACATACTACTACTAGTGGGGGGTGTTCTCTTCCTTTGAAAACATCTCATGTGAATTTAAAAAATAAAGAAAGAAAGATAATGTACCAATTAATAAACTAAAAATGTAAAGAGTGTTTTGAGTACCAAGAAATACTGTTTATTTGTACCTTCAATTTTACCTTTTTTTCTTTGTCCATCTCTTGAAATGTGTAACTTCTTATTTCAATTAATGTTTCTTAAATAATTATATTTATTCTTTTAAGTAAGTATTTCTGGTGATACATTGTGAAAAACTGTTATTTTTGGAATGCAATGAAGTTATAACACTACAACTTCTAAACACCACTCAACCTGTAAAATAGATATAGAAACAAACATTATAATTCTTATTGCAAATTGAGCTGTTTAATTATAGAATTTTCTTATAATTAAAATGATCAAAGTTAATTGGTGTAGGGTTTCCAAAAGTATGTTACTTCTTGCCAAATAAATTATCAAATTTATATTTGTCTTTTATTATTCAGATTTGTATGTTTGTCTTAAATATAATCTTATTCCATATGGTAAATTTTTTAAAATAGAACGCATACAAGTCAATATTCAAATATCTCTCAGTATCTGAATTAATATAGTTTAAAATTAAGAAAAAGAAAAAGAAAAGGAAAAATCATTGGAAGGAAATTTCTTCAAATGTTGAAAGATAAAAAAAAAAAAAAAAAAAAAAAAACCTTTGTTGTGATAAATTTAATGATACTGGATGCAATATTTAAAGATTTTTTACTGTTTTTTTTTGTAATTATATATTTTTTGGATTATAGCTTTAATTTTATAGAATAATATCCCAATCACAATATTTTGGAAACATGTTACATGGTGATTTTTTTCTATATATTTACATTAATATAATAGAATTTATGTGTTATTTCTTCTAAAATCTACATGTGTCAAATTTGTCAATCCATACATGTTGTTGAGTGAAAAGGATTACACCAGTTCTTATAATTGTTTTCTAGTGATTTTATAAAACTAAAAAGTGATACTACCCTTTGACTTTAAAAATACAAGTGGAGTCTCTAGATATACCTTTATTCAGAAATTAAAAGTAAATTCAAGGTTTTAGATTTCATTTGACGGAAAGTTCATAAAAATTTGAGATGAAATTTTGATGTAAAAAAAAGTGTGTTTGTATCTTGAACTTAACTTTATAGAAAAGAATTGTAGTTATTTTTAAAAAATCAATTGGAATAATGTGTGGAGTGCGACACTTTTGGTTGGAAATAAATACAGAAAGAAAAAGAAAAAGAAAAAGAAAATCCAGTAAACAAATTCTAATTATATCTAGTAAGAAATTATATTTAAGAAAATGACACCTTCTATAAAAAAAAAAAAAAACAAAAAAAAAAAAAACCGTGGATTTGACAACATCAAACTCAAGATACCTTAGTTTACTAATATCAATATTTTATTGTATTGTTTTTCTACCTTATCTAATATATTTGGTTTTAGTTTTCATTTTAATTCTCTTAGTTATGAATTATCGATCAGACTTTAGAATCAAACATAGGGGTTTGAATTTATTCTATTATAACTACAGTATGTATTAGTAATAAACAAGTCATGGAAAAAAATTTCATGCATATATTGAAATCACTCATGCAACATAAATTTTATTTATTATCTATCTTTGAAATAAAATGCATATGGATATGTGTATAAAGTTAGCTGCTTGCAAAAAAATATTATCTGTTGAAAATATATATATCAAAGGTTATTACATATGAAAAGAGTTTAAAATAATTCCAATTTATGATTAAATTAGTTAATTAATCTGTCATAGGGGAATATTTTCCGATCTAATTTGGGAAATACATATAAAAAGTAAATTATACTTTTTGTGAAAAAATCATTAATCTAATAATTCAATCTTCTACTCATCCAATCCTCTTCTCCTCTCTTTCCTGTTTTCCTTCTCTCTCTTTCATCACATGTGCATATGTAGCATGATTGTATAAGTAGTTGCCTTTGTGAATTAATAAAACTCAATGAAATTCAGTTATTCATTAGATATTGGAGATTATTAATTATAATCCATAGAAAAAATGGATTCCTAAAGTTTTGATTAGTTATTAGGAGTTATTAGATTTTGGAGGATCAATTATTAAGGGGAGAACTATGTGTGTATGGGAGTTATTCTATTTATCATGGGAGTGTTGAGTTGACAATTCATATATATAACAGAATGATAATAGAATATTTGCAATACTATTGAGTTTTTAAACCATCTTATAGTTTTTCACTAGTCTAATTGAGTTGTGTTTGTTCTGCTTAATTGGTTGCAAATAACTTGTGTTATTTGAAAACATAAAAATCAAGTATTACTATTTTTAAAGTTTTTTATTTTTTATTTTTTATATTGGAGTAAATAATAGAGTAAACTGATATGTTTGGTTTCTTTGATAATTCTATACTTTATTCTTTTAAAGATGTGACTATTTACTATCATAAAATTTAAATGTGTATAAAAAGAAAGTGATTTAAAATCTTCAATTAAATAAATAAAGGCTGCATTATATATATATATATATATATATATATATGGATATATATGGAAGATCTTTCATGGAATTTTCATTCAAGTTTTTATTTTTATTTTTTTCCTTCTCTCTTTTATAGTTATTTTCTCAAAACAAAGAACTGGAAACTCATCAGGTTTCTACGTTTTTCATTTTATTTTTTAAAGTTGAATAAAATTACAACAATTATATCAAATGTTTTTTTAAATAATATATTGGCCATGAATGTTTGAAAGATACATTGTAGTGAAAAATAGATTGTAAAAACAGTGCAATCAAGTGTAATTGAAAAAATAAATTGAAAGTAATCTATTATTATTAATTATGTTATCACGTGTGAGATGAAAGACAATTAAAAAAAATTATTAGAAAAGACTAATTTTATACAATTTTTTTTTGAAATTAACAAAGTTAAAAGAGAATAGTCTACAGACAAACAAAAGTATATTTGTGATTAACTTCCATTCATGTGATATATCATGGTGAAATACTTTAAATGCTTCATTCTTGTATTATTAATTCAGATTTTGTTTTTCTGAAAATAGAAACTTACAACTTGAAGACTAAAAAATTCGCTGATGTAACATATGAAGATTATATTACATAATAATAATAATTATTATTATTCCTTTTTGACAAAAAAAAAATAGTGTATACCCAATGCATCAATGAAGTGGTAAAAGTACATCAAACTATTTAACTTTTTATATCTAAAATATTAAGAGAAGTGGATAGTTATTAGAATCAAGTAATTTACATTTTTGTGTATAATCACACCACACTAAGGTATCCTAAAGTTTTGTTTGATTACATTTTCATCTCTAGAACCAAGTAAGTGTTTTCTCATTCGTGATTTATTACATCTCTTAAGTAAGGTAGACTCATGTTCCAAATGTATTGTCAATTTTTTTTGACAAATTTCTAACAAATTTGTCCACATTTGATGAGACCTTTTTAGATCCAACTTCTAGTGTTGAGTTAACTCCATGCCTTAAAAAAAAAAAAAAAAAAAAAAATTCTTTGAATCCAAATAGTTTGTAAACAAAGTCCTCCTCACAAGAACCAAATCTTATGAAAAGATTTGAATCTAGAGGGTAAAGCTTCAGTACAAATGACTTGCTTTCAAGTATATATATATATATATATATATATATATATTATTTATTTATCAATTTAGGTCTTTAATATACTTAAATGTTCACAACACATGGAAGAAATTTTCAAGGTGGTTATTCTGAGTTTTTTCAAATCAAAAAGTGTATAACACATTAAAATATAATAATCTATTTGTCATTTTCCTAATATTTAGAAAGAATATTCACAAGACGAACCTATATGTTAAATACATATAATAAAATTATATTTACTTATATATTAAAGTAGATAGAATATATTATATTATATTTATAAAACACATTATACAAATAATCAACATTAAATCAAGTTATGTCTTACATTTCTGTCAGTGATGAATATCCATCCTTTTATATATATATATATATATATATCTTCACTAATTTTTAAATTTATTAATAGTAATAAAGACTCATGTTAATATAATCTCCCTTGTTGAGGATATATAGTCTAATCTTGTCAAACATTCTTTGTAAGGTAATTATACTTAAAATGCATTGCAATTAGACAAAAAAATAAGAAGTTTTCTTGTATTTAATGTTTTTCACAAATGTGTAATTTATTCATTATATGCGCTGAGAATGTTATGTATCATTTCTTAAATAGTGGAGGGACTAAATTCATCATCAGTTTTACCATTTCTTATTTTAATAATATTTTAGATATATTAATTGCCAATAGAAGAAATAGGCAAATCTTGGATGTGAGGCCAGTTATTAAGGCAGTGTTGAAGTCCGGTAACAACAGTTGGGGAGCAGCGCAACCAGCGAGAGTTTATGAATTGTGTAGGAAGCCAGGGGAAGAGTAACTCAGGGTATAGCTCACAGGAAACCATTACATCCCAAAGTTGCTTTTTACAGAATTCATAAACCCTCGTTCAAGTTGGACTGTCGAGCGCACATCCAATGACCAAAGTTGCATTATTCAGTACAAAAATCATTCAGAGGTCTGAATCGATACTCTCAGAAATCCATGGTGTGAGTGATGCACGGAGAACGAAGCGCAGATGTTAACTACCTTCTGTCACCCATGGCATCGTGAATGCGAGGACTGTCCCAGGAAATGCCGATAACGGTGCCACTACTTATATTTTCGGTATTATGGCATCCATGTAGCCCCTTCTGCGCCATGACAACTAATTGCTGAGGACAGCTTGCCAAAGACTTCAACAAATCCTCGCTTATTTGTATGATTGGATAGACCAGGACCCAACAGTTCATGTAACTTGAGCTGATGATGGATCGCATGTTGAGCAGGCCCAACATGCGGTCCAGCACACAGCACCCTCGTAGCATATATATTTAATGCGTTCTGGCGACGTGTTTGGCAGACGATCAGTAAACTCACATCAAAGGTCGGCTGCTAAGTAGTCAGTAGTCGATCAAAGACACGCACACATCCAAGGAATTTACTCATGTGCACGGGGAGTCGAAATAAGCGATGTTGCATCCAAGCACCCGGAACGCTACGCTGCAAGTAGTTCCCAGTCGGTCCCGACGTTGCAAAGGTCGACGACTTCACACAGAAGCCTCTCAAAAGAGTGAAAAACGCTATCAAGTCACAACCGCGGATGACAGAACTAGACAAGCCAAGAGACTGACCTAAGTAATGTGGAAACGAAGTGTCTTAGAGGCGCACTCTGCAACAGGTACTGCTTCGGTAGAATCCACCGCGATGGGTAAGTTGAGATCCTCCCCTCGCCCTGCTTCATAGTCTCTAGACCCCCAAGATTCCCACCACTTGTAACTTTCGACAAACCCTCCATATCGAAATAGCGTCTTGAACCTGGGACTGGAATCTCTACATCCTTTCCACTCTTTCACAGCACGGGTGGTCCGCTTCAAGCAGTCTCGCACGGTTAGCCTGAGGTAACAAAATTCCTCCTGTAGCATCAGCGCTAGGAAAGGGCAAAGCTACAAACTCTAATTCCATTTGACAGCGTGACTTGCCGTAGTCCGTGAACACCTAAACAAGACCAAGCCCAGTGACCCAATAGATCTCATCACAGCCTCATAGCAAGTCAATGAAGCTTCTTCTTCTTCTTCTTCTTCTTCTTCTTCATCTTCTGCTTCTTCTTCACGGTTCATCATTTCAAGTCCTCGTCCCTGCAGCTCACCCAGCTTCAATGCATCGACAGCAGTTAATTGATTCCACATTGTAGGCCATTCAAGGGAACACAGTTTCATTCTTCTGCTGGAACCTGGTCTCTACACTTGGTGTTGCTGAACAATGGATCTTAAACTTCGACGAGTTGGTTTGATGTAACGAAATACTTTATGTCACAGTTCTGGTACCGAAGTCACAGAATTGTTTTGTTTTATTTTATCTTATTTCTTGGCTTTTTTTTTTGTACGTTGTATTGTACCCAATTTTTCTTGAGGGATGAACCTATCTCTGAAGACGAGGATCTGAATCTCCTCAGTCTCAGGAGCGCAGCAGATGATCGTGTAGCTTGTGTTTTTGGTAGTGTTCTGGTTTCGACTGTTTTGTGGAATGCATGGTTTTATATTCATTTTTAATGTTGTGTGCGTAGAGTTGTATGCATAATCTTGGCTTGGAAATCAGAGGTGATGACCAACAATTCACTCATTGTGTGCTTAGACATCATATATATATATATATATATATACATACATACAAACAATTAGAGTTGCAAGTGTGATTCGAAAAACCATATGTTAATTATGTAGTTATTCATTAGTTTCTAAAACATATTTAAATGTAATGGATAAGTCTTAATACAAATACTTTTTCTTTGCGTTTGTAAATTTAAAACTTGACATAAATCTGTTATGCTTTTTCGAAAATTTTATTAAATATTGATCGATCTGTAATTCAAATTTCTTTTTCTTGGGTATATTTTTACTTTCATAAGATTTGTTAATTCATTTAACAACTTGAAATGTTTAATTCTAATTTAGCTGATTTGAGTAAAATTTTGTTGAAATGCAAACTCATTATCATTTCTAAAATCAGTTCAGTTTGAAGTTTCTGGTAGATGTTAATTCAAATATTAAAAAACCTTGTTTTATTTTATTTTTAAGGTCTTTGTGCATAGTATGTATTATACGCTGAACGCCTTGTCTTTGTATATACTTTTTTCTTTTTTCTTTTTTTACCTCCAACTCAATTCTTTCAAATTTATGTGAAATAGCTACTCTATTTAACATTCCTGAAATATAATGTTGAATTCAACTTGTAACTTTAATATAAAATCATGTGTTAAATTTTTAATATTTTTTTTATTCTCAATTTTTTTTTTTATAATTTTAATGATATTCATTCTGTCTTCGCAAATTTCTTTAGAACTTTAAAAAAAGCAAGGATCGGTAATTCAATTAAGATTTGATACAAAGTTTCAATTCTAATCAATCATTAGATAAATAATGGTGGGTGATTATATAGAGCTTATTGTATGCTTTGTTTTTATTTATTCGTGTTCAATTCAAAAACAATTATATGATAATGCTTATAAGCTGTATTTAACAAGCTTTTTAACCACCTCAGTTTTTTTGATCCCTTTGTTTTTATAGTTTCTGTTACCAATTTATTTGTTTGCTTATTTGATGTTTACGTGTGTTTTTTTTCTTTCGTGGGTGAATGATACTTTGAGGATAAACTACCATTCTCCTGAAACCAAATTAATTTCACTATTAGAATGAAATACAAATTAGTAGTCAAAATACATGCAAAACCAAAAATATGTCTACCCCAAGTCCGAAAAATTAAAATGTTAAATAAAGTAAATTATGTTAAGGTTCTACATCTTCCAGTAAAACTTTTCAACAGTTTGAAAAACAAAGTTCAAAAGGGATTATATATATATATATATATATATATATATATATATATTTGTGAGAAAAGATCAGAAGTCCTGACAGAAAGCACAGAAACATGATCGGATTGATACTTTGGGGATATTTTTCTCATGAAGGCTCCATTAAAGATGCTTCCTTATCAAATAAAAAAGATTCCAAACACATTAGATAGCTTCAATAATATCTAACACCCTAAACCAAATCTTTGCTTGTATTTGCAGGCAATGAAACTCTTACACAGTCGCCCCACATGCTCCAAACTGCTCCTCTCCTGCAATGCAATATATAGGTGGTCCGTTATTCAACGCTAACTTAAAGACAAAAGTATTCATCTATCTATCTATCTATCTATCTATGTGTGTGAGTGAGAGAGAGTATATCTACCTGCCTGTTTGCGTGCTTGTGAGTGTGTATTTACTGAGATATGGGTGATGTCTACGAAATGTGGATCTGATTGCGAGATTCAAAATCACTGCTGCTCATAAAGCGATCGATGCAACTGAGCCAATCCTCAGCGGCAGAGGGAGCAGCGCCGCCATCGCAGTCTTTGCAAGGGAATCACATCTTCATGGTGAACAGTTCCCGGATTCTACACCCCCACCCCCACCCCCACTCTCTTTCTTTAATCTTCCAATCTTCCCTTCTTCTTCTTCTTCTTCTTCTTCTTCTATCCATTTCCTTCCATCGAATGCCGTCGCATGACATGTGGGGTTGTATTATCATCGCCAAGGCTCTAGTCATCCGTGGCAGTGGGTGGGGGACTGCCCAACACAAGGTTGCTCAAACTCTGTTCAGACCCTTTTGTCTACTTTGATTGTGTGTGTCGTCTGTGTGCAGTGCTTCTACGGTTGTACAGTCCCCTGTGCTCTACTTGTGTTTGGGTGTGAAGGACACTTCAATGCACAACGACAACTATTCTGGTGCTCTCACATCACAACATAGTTTTAACTGCTGCTCCTATGTGCTTGTTGTTGCAATTATCATATTGCAAATTATTGACGATTACTCGTTCTTAAACAAGAACACAGTTTGCACCCTCTTAATAACGCACATCTCGTGGAGGAATGTGTGTCTAACAAGAAAACTGCCCCCATCCATTCTAAATATCATTGCATAAAGATGTGTTCTCTGAAGCACCCGTATAGTCTTTAGTTTTTGTCAGTCTCATTCTGCAGCTCATTGTTCTCCGAAGAAGGCGCTTCCTCGGATACTCAGTCATCTGCTCCACCAGTTACCTCCTTCGAACTTTGAAGGCATCATCTTATCCTGCCATGTGTTAGGTGCCAAATTGATTGCAATTAGATCGTCACCGATCCACATGTCCCAAAAATGATGAATTTTTATGTAAATCTGAGCTGCGATATGTACGTGGCGAACAACTTGAGAAAATGTTGTATTGCAAGAATTCAAACAATGTGTTTAAAAGAAACTTACGACATTTAGCTAGTTGCTACCAAAATTGAAAATGCACCTGTATGTTTTCTATAGAAACTTTGCAAGATGAACTGCTTGATGTCTACTTTGATGATTGTTCTACACTCCTTCCAGCACTTGCTATGTTTGCACTTCTTTGCAAACTCTTGGCTAGACTTCTATCACCATTTATTTACAAAAAAGAAAAATCATTTGTAATTTCATAGCAAGTAACATTTACAAATGATTTTTCTTTAGATTCCGGAGCCAAACAGCCTTTGGCTTCATTTAAGAAGCTCCTGATTCTATTTAATCTCTTTGAGAATTGGTTTTTAATTTTGTACACACCAAAAAAAATCATAATTGTTTTTATCATTTTAGCAGCAGGTTCAGAATTGCTATGAAATGAAGTTGAACAAATCAAGAGAATTGCAAGTAGTTGAGCATATTTTAATCCATGAGATGCAAAAGTGTTTTCAATCTCAAAAAAACATCAGAAAATATCCATTCAACTTAAATTAGCAAGTTCTTTGAAGATATTAGTATTAACAATGTTGTAATTTGTAATTCATGATGAATCCATGGTAATAAAACCAACATTTGAAAGAGATGTGATTTACAATATTTATCTTGCAAAGGAGTAATCCTAGTTTCTTTATTTTAATAAATTTGGACAAATTTTTGTAATAGATTTTTTTTTTTTTTTTTTTTTTTTTTTGAATATACATGTTCATATTCTAAATATCCACATTCAGCTTTCACATTTTTTATTTTTCTTTATATTCTATTTCCATTTCAACAAACCCTCTGTACATATCTCGTAATTGACCATTCACTCTTACAAGTCTATCTTTATTCACTTTTAACAAGGATTGGTTTATTAATGTGTTCAATGTAAATTTCACATTATTTTCCTATATTATTTCTTTAATTTTAGTCTGTATTTGCAATATAATTTCTTTTAATATGCCATACTGATATACATTCTTATAAAAGATACAACATATATCTAAAAATATATGTTTTTTTCAACTACCAAATTATCAAAACTTACTCAAAATATATTTTAAATTTCATAGTTACTATTCTTTTTATCTTTATTTAACTTTCTTCTCTTTTCAATCTTTGTAAAACTTGCTTTCAATGTCTTAGTATCTTTTTCTTTGTGATGAATGCACATATAACTTTTAAACTTAATAATAAGCAATTCCATGCTTTTAAAATCTTTTTTTATCAACTTCAACAAGTTATATAAGATAAATTATCTTGATATCTACAAGAATGAGTGATAAATAATCTTAAACTAGTTTCTTATACAATGTTGCCTTTGTTATTGTAATCTTGTCAATTCTTTATATTTAATCTTTATACAATAGCTTCACTTTGCTTATATATAGTAGCAATACTTATAATAAGTAATATTTTTCTACCAAACACTTCCTCCTCAAATACATTAATCTACACTAAAAAATTAACTCATATATCATAAGAAATAATAAAAATAAATAAAAATAAAAATAAAAACATCATACTCTAATTTAAGTTTATTCATATGAATTTGCAAGAAATAATTAGTATTTTTCTTATATGAAATTATTTATTATGTTTTAGGATAGAAAAAGAAATATTTTTAGAAAGAGTCTAAAACATAAAAATTATTAGCATACAATATTGAAAAGATATTTATATCTTAAAGTTCTTTAGATACTAGCCATAATTATAACATATAAGTTTGTATACAAATAAAAAAATCATACCAATTTAATCACTCCAATATATTCTTATCTTATCTATTAGTAATAATTGTGAAAATGGCAATCTATTATGTATTTTTTTGTAATTCTATGCTTTTATGATATTTATTGTTTAATATATCAAAATATAGTGTTTTTGCTACAATAATTCTATACAAAACTTTCTTCTTTAATACAATTAATCTTAAACAAATGCTTGTAAACTTTGGTTAATGCAAATGATTTAAGCTCCATCACTCTTTGATAAGTTCAATCAATTCATCACAATTTGAAGGTAAATTTGTTCTCTTACTTCTTTTTATTTTTTCTAATATTTTAGAATTCTTACAATTCTCAAATGGATGTCTTTTAGAAAGAATCTTACAATGCACTATTGCAAATGAATACATATTTGCTTCAAAAGGATATACTATCATTCTTTGATATTTATTCTTTAATATGTTGAGCCATGTAAGTTGTACTACCATAAATATAATCATTCTTTGTTGCTTTTGCATTGCTACCAACTTTAATCTTAGACATTCCAAAATCAATAACTTTCAGAATAATATGCTGAACAATCTTATTTATGACTTTTTTTCAACAAAATTAAGAAAAATATTGTCAAGCTTCAAATCACAATGTGTAATATATATGTCATGCAAGTAATACATCTTTTTTGTAATTTTATATATTATATCAATCAAAAATATTTAAAATACCTCTTAATTTTTTTCCAACATATTGCATAAACTTGTTTGAATCAATTCCATTTCCAAATACACATAATCATTCTTTATTTTAGATATATAAAATCTGCCAATTCCATTTGCAATATCTTTCATTACAAAATAATATGTTTTAAAGTTTGAATAGCTTACACTTGCTAGAATATTCACCTCTTTTATGAAAGATTTGTTATGCATTATATCTATCTTTTTTGTTACACACTCAAGTTCTAACTACTTTGATTTATATACTTCTCTATAGATTCTTTTGCTAAGGAGTTTTATAAACTCAATATTTTTTTATGTATGATGATAATTCCAAATCATCTAATTCTCCACCTTTGATATAATGCAAGTCTTTTAATCTTTATAATAGATGCTTTGCTTATTTATAAATTTTTTTTTAAATATTCTTTATTTGTAAGAGTCAACCTTCCATATAAATATATTGTATCACATTCTACTTTATCATAGGTTGCAACATCAAAAGTATCAAATAGTTTATCTTCAAATTTGTAGCCAAAATATTTTAAGAGCACACCACTTATTACATCATAACAACACTTCAAGTCCAAAAGTAATTTTCTAAAGGTCTCTTATTCTTCAATTAAATCATTGTTACTTCACATTAATTTTGTTCTTTGCAATTCTTTATAACTAAATATGCTTTGTTTAATGTAAGAATTAACTCCTTTAACAAAAGCCCATATTCCAATCTATTATTGTTATAAATCATCAAATAGTCATACACCTTCATAATATATTCAATATTATTATATAAAATTTCACATTATTTTTTATTTTATATATATATATATATATATATATATATATATATACATATATATATATATATAGTTTTCAATAAAACCTTCAATGCTACAAGATAAACTTAATATTCTCTCCAAATATCTTTATTGACTTCAATATTTAATATTGTGCTATTATCTTACAAATTGACATTAGATTATTCTATATTAAATAAATATCTCTACTACTATATACATAGCAAAGGCCTTTGTACTATAATATAATTCTTAATAAACTACTGAAGATATGTCATAGTAACTTTTTAATAAATATTCCAAATTTTAACATTTTGCCATACCTTAGATTTACTTTTTCTATTAAAATATTTATTCCACACTCTTCTATAAACGTTTCTATACCAAGCATGTCATATTAAATCTTACACATGTTATTTTAAAGATACAACTTTATTCCTAAATAATCCAAAACTAATACTTGATCACTAGATACATTTTTAAAAGCTTATTCTAATCCATAATAATAATGTAAATCTTACTAATAATATAATCCCACTTTTGGTCCTAGCTCAAGTTAAACCTATATTTTAGCATATATCTTTAATAACTACTATTTTAAGAAAAATTAATATACATGCTTTCATACACAAGTAAGAAAAAAAATTAACAAGGCACAAACATACTCAATACAATAAACAAACACTGTGAAATTCTAATACTACATACAATTAAGAATCAATATGTCTATCAAATTCCACATTTTAATCTTTTCTTCTAATTATCATTCCTCCATTTAATGCTATTTTTTTTTCTATTTCATCTAACCTTTATAATCCTAAAATAACAAATCCTATATCCTAATGAATCCTAAATCATCTCTTGCAACTACTAAGCCATACACAAATAATATACAAATACTAAGATAGCAAACTTTAACAAACCTTATAACAACCACCTTAAATCCACATCTTAGTCCTAACAAATACAAACAAATATTAACAAACCTTACAAATATTAACAAATTCTACCCCTAACAAACTCTAACAAACCATTCTCCTAATCCTAATGACATATTCACAACAATTATAGTAATTTAATAACTAACCACAACAAAAAAACAAAAACACACATACACAGTCACAAACTAGGTCACCTGACCATCTCACACACACTCAATCAAAAATTACCGCTCCAGTCGCCTCAGTACTCCGAACTCCACAATTGCTCCTCCGAAGTAGTTTCGTGATCCAAACTCACCAAGAACTGCGAAGACGATCGTCACTTGATTAGTTGCGACTCGATTCCTCTTAGTTCCTATTTCGATGATCCCAAGCTCTCCGGGAAGCTGATACCAAGTGGCTCTTACCTTCAGAAATTCCACCCCGAAACTCACCAATCCAACAGACTGATGGAAGAAAATCCAACGCCCTCCAACACTGAACGGAATCACGATCAATAGCAAATTCTATCTGTATTGGGCACTTGTACAATAACCTAACCAGGCTGTGGAATACTAGTGACGTTCACATCAGTAGAAGGCAGTAAGCTAGCCCAACAATTCTCGTCATTCAAATCACAATATTCAACTTGTTCAATGTATGGATTCAATGCTGATCTAGCGAGTACGTCGGTAGTACCACTAGAATCAAGTGTGTCGGAGTTTCTGAACGCCACAAGACCCACTTCTACGGATCCTAACTAGTGCTAAGACCTCAAAAAAATAAATTCCGAGCCACTACTCAGTCCTTGCCTACCCACCTGCTCTATCGAAGAGATGATCGTAGTGTCTTGGATGGATGTACTTCAGTACCATGATATCATTAAAAAATTCCGCTGCTGCAGATGATGATGTCTGCGACTGTTCGTGTATACGTGTATATGTATATAAATTTGCATATGATTATTTAGAGATACCACAGTATCATTTTCAAAATGTGTGGTGGTTTGTGACTTTGTCCTAATATTTTAGCATGTTTTACACAACAGTAACTAAGAATATTAGAATAATCTTTGCGACCATCCAAAAATAGAAAATTCATGAGTGGAATAGTGGAAGTCAGAGAAGTTTAACCTCCAGTGGACGTCTATTGTCAAATGCATAATTACAAAACAATTAACCATTTTATAGTCGGTATATTTCTCACCGGTTCACTCTGAATATACATTCATGACCATTACGTACTTTTACACAAAGTATTAGTTTGAGAAAATGTTTCCAATCAACCAAAGAAACACGATCTTTCTTCTTCGAGAAAAATTCATTCTCTAATGAGTACAATGCACATGTATGTGTAAACACATATGTATAAAAGTACATCTGGGCACACAGTTTCAGTCTTACAAACGAACAATCAAAGACAGACAAACCAGAATTCCGACATCAACACTAAAAGGCCAACGCTTCAACCTGTAAATTTCCAAAATTATCTAGACGGGAATGATACTCTTCAAGTAAACCAAATCTGATTATGCTTGAAATTGGTTAGAACTGAATAATTCAGACACCAAAGAGTTTTCTAGCGGCATCAAGGGGACAGGTACTAGGGCATGAACTTCGGCACTGACATTGACAGGAAATGAACTGATTCGACAGCCAGAGTTAGTAAATGAAAGCTTCAACAATATCAATAGAAGACAATCTACCAGGGAATTGGTAAATCAGAACATAAAAAGTTTCGATTTCATTTCGGTTTCAAATAATGATGACCGGATGTCTCTAAATTGTTGATCAAAATCTGAATTAAATCTACTCGCAGAAGATGGGAACAAAAATCTCTTCAGAACTCAGGCAGGGATAAAACCACACTATGCTCAACTAACAAGCGTAAAGTGACATGCTTCTTACTCTCAACCCCTAATCAGGTGGGCAGGGAAGGAAGACCGATCTATGAAAACACCCAACTCATCCTCTGCAACGCGAGCTCTGTCACTTGACATTAACAAGCTCGACATCAAATGTAAGCCAAGCGTTACCAGGGATTGTTCCAGGAACACCCTTCGCCCCGTACGCCATCTGTGGTGGGATGGTAAGCCTTCTCTTGTCACCAACCCTCATCCCTGAGATACACCGATACGTGTCAACATTGCATTGATAGGAAATGGATTCCAGCCCACTTATAATGCAACGAAAATAGGGATAGCTGGAAATAGACACTCAACTGATCATACACCATACACAGGAAAAGGTAGTCATTACTCACCCTCAACACCAACGTCCCAACCCTTAATGACCTCTCCAACACCCAACCGGAACTCAAAGGCCTTCTTGCCGACGGTGGAATCAAACACCTTGCCATTTGATTTCAACTTTCCAATATATTTCATTGCCACCTGATACATTTCATAATTTCCGGGATCAACAGACGCCTCATGAATTAAGAATGCGCGACAATGAAACAAGTAGGCTTTTTTTACAGCACCGTTTACAAAACTGTTGGTATAATCCTCACTTTATTATGAGGTATACTCCGCTATTCATCTACTTCTTGGCACTAACCTTCTTCCCAGGCACAGCCTTCTTGCCATCTGGTTTACCAATTGCTAGTTGCTCAACTTCTAGGCCATTAGGGTGCTTCTTGACGGTGGTGGCCCCTTTCTTCGGGGTCGTGTCCTTCTCTTCCGCTTTCGCTGCTGGAGTGGCGGGCTTCTCTGCCGCCTTCGCTGCTGGGGTAGCGGGCTTAGCTGCCTCTCCATTGGGTTTCTCTCCCGCGGCCTGGGGTGTGGCTTCCCCAGTCTTAGCCTTCTTGTTTTTTTTCTTCTTCTTTTTCTTTCCCTCGGAGGCGGGGGTTCCACCAGGTGTAGTTGCAGCCGCGCCAGTAGTGGGTTCCGCTCTGTTGAAACCAAACAGATTGTTTAAGGTCAGTCAGGTAAGGTCCGCAAATTTGATTCGATCAGGTCTGAAATTCGTGGAAAACGAATAGCCTACATCAGTGAAGCATTAACCCCTCCATAGAGGAGAAGTCATACCCAGCCGCGGGCTTCTTCGGAGTTTCTTCACCCATTTCAGTGTCCTCACTTTTCACCGGAGTGGAGGCTGCATCTCCTTTCTTCCTCTTCTTGTTGTTTTGTTCTCCATTGGTGATTGCCAAAGCTCCTTTCTTGGCAGGGGCAACAGTTTCTGCATCCTCAACTTCAACAATTTTAACTGCAATACGCGATGTCTATTAGTGAGTGCTTCAGAAATGATGGCTTACTGTGAAACACGATTATCGTGAGAAGCGGATTGCAGATGAATGCACAAAACCCCTGCACAAAATGCATACCTGAGCTGGGAACTCCTTCAAGTCCATCACTGTCCTCATCACCCTCCCCTTCGCTGAACTCGATACCATCTTCATCCTCGGAGTCATAGTCATCCTCATCTTCAGAGTCAAATTCCAAGGGCATGTAGTATCCAGTGAGATGAACACTACCCGCTCCGGACACGGTGAAGGTTACTTCTTGATCAAACAAGAGATCGAGTGGGCAAGACTCTTGGACACCAGGAACCAAGGAGCACAACAAAAGCTCAGGGTTATCTCCTACTTTGCATTTCACGACAGTTCTCTGCTTGTCCTTGCAGTTAAGTCCCAAGGTTGCCTGATAAACCGATGACCACGAGTGATGATCAGAGTCAGCATCATCACATGAAGAGGCCCCACTTTCAGAGGAGACTGACAAAGTGCAACGAAAAATACTGAACCTAACCAGGCACATTCTATGCAACACACAATAATTTATTTCAACATATACCCCAATTACCTGGGAGAGGTGGAGCTTGGTCATGCCATCCTCGTCTTCATGAAGGTACGGCTTCTCAGGCTGGATTTCCACACCTGAGAAATGGAGAGATGAGTGAGCACGCTAAAAGATTACCGAAAATCATTTAGTAATCAACTACACCCCCCACCCCTAAAAAGGAAAGCGGAACTCCCATTGCAAATCCAATAAACTACATTACAAAAATCACACTGCACGATGGATACAGTACTAAGAAAGGGCAAGCCGCCACGACTACATTAGACCACTGGCAGGCAATGTCCAGGTACTCTGACAAGAGTACGCAATAAAAGCAACAAATATACAACTTCCATGGGCAAACAACGGCGGCGCAAGGAGCGACCACTGCAAACCAATGAGACTCATTCCAGACATCAGACACCACAAAGCTCGATCCAGGAAAACATCTACCGATCACTACAAACCCTTCCACCACAGAATCACGACCTAACACCCACAATGTCCTCTGACCCCACGTCCACACCCTAAACACTTTAAAATCAACAGTACGCAGTGACCCCAGCTCCAATTCCAGAACTCACAGCGGACAAACAATAACACCACACTTACCCCAGAAAGTCATAGTGAGAGCGGAAGTTGAGAACTGGAGGTTGATCTCCGCGGCAAATCTCCGAGAGCAGAGTTGTCAAGGGTCAGCTCTCTCTCGCTCTCAGGAGTCAAGTTAACAGTCCGGAAACTGGAACAGAGAGCAGAGCGACAATCCGTTGCGAACAATAGCGGAGAGAGGCGGGTTTAATGCGATCGAGCGGGGATCCGTTGTAGGCAGGGTTTAAGGGGTTTTAGGTATTGCGAAAGGAGGGGAGGGCTGAGGCAGTGCGGCGCAGGCCCCCACTCTCGGAATACTCTGGAAAGAAGGGGAGAGCCCAGCCAAGGGGAGAGCCCAGCCAAGGGGAGAGCCCAGCCAAGGGGAGAGCCCAGCCAAGGGGAGAAGCCCAGCCAACGGGGAAGGGAACCACGCGAGGACCGCGCGGTTTGGCTGCTTGATCGCTTAATTAGGGTTTGCATCGCAAAGTTGGCATCATTCCATCCCACTTAGATTGGGGGGCGATGCCAAGCAGGCGCCGCCCTCTGCCCAATACACCCCCCCCCCACTTCGCACTTCGGATGACGTGGAATTCGCGGTGGCTGCCGGGATGAGTCAGGGATGGGGCCCACGCTGCCCGCTTCTGACCAACCAGGGTTTGTTTATCAGTTTAGTTGTCCCCACTTTGGATGCTGTTGTTACTGAATTCTTCTTCTTCTTCGATGGTTTATTCTTCTTTTTCCACACGTGAGTCGCCATTTATTTTTTTAGCAATTCCTTAAGTTCGTTAGAGTTCTTTGGGGCACGGTTCTATTTTCTTAAAGATAATTATTTTAAATTAGACTATAATCTCACTTATTTTTACTTTTGAGTTTAATTGTTGGTTGTACTTTGTGTTTTAAATGCTTTTTCATTATAGAAGTGTCAAGCCTAATCTTTGCAAAACACTTCTTTTCAAGAAATGTGCATCCCAATTTGAAGCCTACATTTTAAACTCATTACTATAGATGTTATGTAATTGTTGTTTTACTTTACTTCCTACAATTTGGTATAAGATATATATTCATACTATATATATATATATATATATATATATATAAATAGAATTTTAAGTTATTGAATCTTTTTCAAAGTATTTGATAAATCACCAATCTTTTATAAAAATAAAATTTTAATTTATAAATACTAATAAATAAATTTAAATGATATATCTATTATATAAAATAGTTTGAATATAAGATAAAGAGACAAAGATGCATTTTAATTGGCTATTGAAAATAAAAATCTAAAAACTTGGCAAATATGAAGTAATTGGAGATTTGATATTTTGAAGAATTGAGTTGTTAGAACCTAATAACTTCTTTATTTTCCAAACTAATTAAGGCTCTGGCATAGTGGAGGAAAAAAGTAGAGAAAATCTGTTGATCTTTATGAGATTTATGTTGTCGTGTTATAACATGACTATATGGTGAAAGATAATATTATGGATCTTATTATAAAAGAGCCAAGTTAAAAGATAAAATAGAAAAATATGGATAAAAAATAGGAAGGTAATAAAACTTTTAATAGTAATGCTATCTTTTTGGAAAAGTGACTTCTATTTACTTTGTAGGGCCAAAAATAAGGTAAAATAAGGTAGATTAGAAAAATAAAAGATATAGGCATATGTAGGAGGGAGTGAGGAGTTGGTTTTAGTAGAATTTATCTCAAAAGAGATAAAAATTGATACCCGGAGAAGACTAGTTACCAACCAGGGACAAAATCAAACCCTAAAGTACAAAACTAAGCCTTGACGACTATTCTAAGATTCTTTTATTGATCAAAGAAGGAAGTTCAAGAGGAGACTTGATAGGGTTTCTATAGGCACTGATTTTGGGGGATTTGAGTGGATAATGACACAGACACAAAAATACAGGCTCGAGATCTAACAAGAAGTTCAAGAAGAATTGGCAAGAACTAGATTAATCAGATGAATACAAGAACAACACCAAAGAGGTGAACTAGAGCTCCAAGAGATGTATTGTCGAGATTGAAGAAGTCTTCAACCTCGATTCGAATATATACTCCTATTTAGGAAGCTTCTCAAGCAACTTCTACCAACTAGGAAGCTTCTCAAGCAACTTCTATCAACTAGAAAGCTTCTTAAGCGACTTCCACCAACTAGGAAGCTTCTCAAGCAACTTCCACCAACTAAGAAGCTTCTCAAGCAACTTCCACCAACTAAGAAGCTTCTCAAGCAACTTCTACTAACTAAAAAGCTTCTAGAAGGTTCCAGAGACTTGTTTCTAGAAGGTTCTAGAAACTTGTCTCTAGAAGGTTCTAAGGACTATGTCCCTAACATCACCCCCTCGTTTAGCTTCAAGGTCTCTGAGAAGCAATATTATTGTTAATCAATGCCAATGCAAGAAAATGAAGATTTGTTGCATAACGTCTGGTATGAACTCCAACTGTTGTTTACAAGGCAAGTCGTTCATCGGCCCTTGAAGCCAACGGTAGTAGCCCATGTCTTCGACTTCTAACCAAGCATGAACTTCAGTGTCCTCATTGTAAAATTGTCCTACAAACATGCCTTCTAGCTAACCATCGTAAGCAGGCTCGAATTCAAATACAATCACCAGTGATTGGTTACTCGGTATCCTCCATCGTCATTGTGGTATAGGTGATTCTTCATCTCGAGATCGCCTTCGTGAGCTAGTCGGTTGAGATAATCTGATTGGCATAGTAACTATCTCCTAGCTATCTATATCAGAAGGCTATTGAAAAAATTCTACTTTATCAACTACGAGCTTTGGTGGTGCTCTCTCCCTTTCTTATATTCTTGGATGAGCAAGCTTTAGAAGGAAGCTATCCTCGAACCAACTTAGATTTATAAGGATGTTGTTGATGAAACTCCTATACCTTTTGTGGCGCATTGGCAAGATTTTCAGCTGGTTCCCACGTTCGCTCATTAATGTCGTAGCCGCACCAATGAACAAGATACTCCAACTTGTCCCACCTTCATCGTGAATCCAAACACCTTTTCAACCTCGTATTCCTCGTAGTTCTCGATCTCAATACTAGGTGGTGGACATTGCACTCTTCCAAGAAAGGATGACTCTCGGTAAGGCTCCAACAGAGAAACATGAAAGACTAGATGTACCTTCATAGAAGCCGGTAATTCCAGACGGTACGCCACTGGATTGTTTTGCTTCTGGATGATAAATGGTCTCAATCTTCGATAGTCCAACTTATCACATGGTCGCTTGGTCTTGATATTCCGTCAAAGAAGCCATACTTTATCTCCAATTTGGAAAGTAGGTGCTTGATTCCGAAATCTATCTACAGACGCCTTGTAGGATTCTTGAGCGGATTGTAATTGAAGCTTCAACGTAGTTTGAAGCTCTAATAGTTGCTTCACAAATCCTTCAGCTATTGGATTGTTATTTATTGACGGACTCAATAAATCAAACTTCGGATGATACCCATAGTTACCAAAGAATGGTGTGTATTGAGTCGACGCATGGAGGGTGTTGTTATATGCAAACTCGGCTAGCGGCAGATATGTGGTCTAATTGTCTTGCTGATAGTTGATGCTGCATCATAAGTATTGTTCCAAGACTTAGTTCACCCGTTTCATTTGGCCGTCAGTTTGAGAATGAAAAGCCGAAAAAAGCTTGATATCCACCTTCAATATCTCAAAGAGAGATCTCGAAAACTTTGATACGAACTGGGTTCCTCTATCTGATACGATATCATCTGGTAGTCCATGATATCGATACACATTATCGAGAAAGAGCCTTGTTGTGACTTCACTAGACGATGTCTTCTTGCAAGCGAACAAAGTGCGCTATCTTTGTGAGCCGATCTACCATGACAAAGATGCTGTCAAATGAGTTCGATGATGGCAGGTTTGTGATGAAGTCCATGGAAATTGAAGACCATGGTCGACGTGGAATCGGCAATGGTTGTAGAAGTTCATAAGGGCGATGTCGAGGATTCTTGGATCTTGAACAAATATCACAGAAGAGCACAAAATCTTTTACATCCTTCCACATTTGGAGCCACCAAAAATCTCGAGAAATAAGCTCTAAGGTCTTGTTGAATCCAAAATATCCCGCAGTTGGAAAATCGTGGCAAGATTGAAGAACTCGAAGTCGTGCTAGTTCTTTTGGAATATACAACTGCTCCTCAAAGTATAAAGATCTCCCTCCACCTTGAACTTGTCGTCATTGGTACGTTGCTTGATATCAATGGCTATTGGATCTTCAATGGTTACGGCACATACCTGATTCATGAAGTTAGCATCAATTGGCACAATAGTAGCGCAAAGCCAAAATTACTCTAACTTCAACAACGTCGTACATTATTGATCAAACGCTGCTTCTCGAGCCTTTGGTCCAAGATACGATCTCCTCGATAAGGCATCGAATAGTCCTTGCTGCTTTCTAGGTCGATAAGTGATAACAAAATCAAATCCAGATAGCAACATACTCCACCGAGCTTGACGTCTATTTAAAACTCGAACCGACATGAAATACTCCAAATTCTTGTGATCAGTGTATATGGTCACTGGGTGTATAGCTCCTTCAAGAAAGTGACGCCATTCTTGGAAAGAATCCACCATAGTAAGAAGTTCCTTATCGTGGATCTCATAATTGATTTCAGCAGCAAAGAACTTTCGAGAATAAAATGCAACCAGATAGAGCTTCTTGTCTTCTCTCATTTGAGAAAGTATAGCTCCCAAAGCAAAATCTGAAGCATTAGTTTCTAAATAGAAGGCCTTTATGAAGTCTGGATGTACCAAGATCGGAGTCGTAGTAAATACCATCTTCAGGTCTTGAAATGCCTTCTTTGCTAGAAGTCCCCATTTCAGCTTATCCTTGCATATCAATCGAGTGAGAGGAGCAGCAACTTGAGAATAATTCTTGATGAAGATTCGATAGAAGTTAGCAAAGCCAAGAAAGCATTGTACATCTCTAACCGTCTTCGGAACCTCCCATGACACGATTGCTTCCACCTTCTTGGGGTCCATCTTCAAGCCTTCCGTTGTCGAGTTGTAACACGAGTATACCGTGAAAATATAAAGAAAGGGGACTTTTATTAATATTCAGTTACCTCGAATATTGGGAGCAACGACCAATTCCAGTGCAAATACTGAGAGGCCAAGTTCATTCACTCCGTTACAATCAACTGGGACATACTGAAATGCTCCATTCGATTCCAATAACGGGAGTCAGCAGAAAGGAGAAGGACCAATTCAACGATGGATGAGCCTAGTTCGAACAGCCAATTGGATCCAATTTCAAGACATCCAATCCAGGTCTTCTTACCCAATATGAGACTTAATTTGGTCGGGCAACCCAATGCGGTCCAACTACGGGAACATCCAGGTCTTACTACGGGTATCTTAGCCAATATGAGACCTGAATTGGTCGGGCGACTCAATGTGGTCCTGATTACGGGGGTTCCGATTCCACTTCAGGCTGTTCCGTCCTTTGGGCTGTTTCGGGAATGTCCTTTCGATGAAAGGATCTCTTAAAGGTAAAAATGGAGGAGAAAGCTCTGACAGCGGGAGCCAATTCCAGATTCAAGACAGAAGATTGAAGAAACTCAGAGGCTAAGATTTGAAAGAGGGGAGAATTAGGGTTAAAGGGGAGGATAAGTTAAGAAATGAAGGAGGGAGAGAATAAGTTTTTTGAGAGAGAATAGAGGTTTGAGAAGGGTCAGAGAGCTAGCTTCATGCTTCGGGGCGGGGAAAAAAGACAGAGAATTGGGGTTTTTTTTTTCTTCATAGGGTTTTGGGAAGACAGAAGCAATCATTGCTAAATAGTCAAAGTGTTGTACTGGAATCGGGATTTTTAATGAAGTGGGTGTGATTGCTCTTGACTGTTTTGTGAAATCGAGTTATGTCTGTGATAAAGAATTAAAAGGATGTCTATAGGATTGAGTATGCGGAGTGAATGAAATTTATTCGGTTAATCTAACGAGACAGTCAGTGGATACAAGTTTGTGAGTATAAAGCAGTATCAAAGATTGGTAGTTTATGTTGTTCGGGGTTCTTTGTAACGTCTAGAGACCTACCGACTGGGCAAAAAGGATTTCAACAAGCAGTAGAAGGACATCTGTATAGATTTACAGTATATTCATATAGTTGTTTATATTCCAACAGTCAAAAACCGATAAACTACTTGAATATTAGCGAATCTTCATACTACCTTCTACAGCCAGACGCTCGGCGCGTTCTCGAGCAAAAAAGCATGTAATATGACAAAAGTGGTGAACCCAACGTGAAAGCTTGAGGTACAAGGTATTGGATTTCGTTTGATTTTATTTTTATTTTATAGAAAATGAAAATAAAAATTTTGAAGGATCTTTGGGAGGAGTTTTTGGTGGGAGTTCTTCTAAAGAAAATGGTATGCACATGGATCCGTCTATTGCTAGTATTTTTCAAGCCTTCTCATTATCAATGCAGCAACAACAAAGCAATGATCGAAAGAAAGCTTTGGCAACCAAAGCATTGCAAGCAGTAGTCAATAAAATTGATCAATTTGATGGAAGGAATATTTCAAGGTATTTAAGATGTTATGTTCGTGAAAGGGAATTAAATCGGGTTTCTGAGAAGAAAATGGTTGAATAATTTAGACTTGCCATGATACCGAAGATAAGAGACCATATTACATCGATTACGGATTGTTATGGAAATTCATGGGAGGTTTTTTCACATGCATTGAAAGACGAATATTTCTTGAAAGATGCTGATTGCGTTACTAAGAAGCTGTTTCTGGAATGGATTGAACGGCCTAACAAGAATTTACAAGTAACTGAGCTACTAAGGGAATTTAAAAGGCAGTACTTTCAATTTTCAAAGGTAGAAAAATTGACATTGGAGCCGAAAAAAGTTGCTCTATTTCTTCAAGCTGCTGATGGAGAATTGCAAGGGAAATTAGAACTCCTTCTTGAAGACAAAGAAGAAGATGAAGGATTGACAACGAAGTAGAAGAACATTGAAGATGCGGTCGGGTTTCTTAAAAAAAAAAAAAGGAGGAAAGATAGGAGCAATATTCCGAAAACAGTACAAGCATCCAAAGCTCCAATACGTACAACACCACCAACAATGCCTACAATTCAACCTTCGACATCCTTATCAAAGAAAGCAAATATGGATATGGAAGAAATTATACGAGGAATGCGAGATCTTCAAATCAAATTGGCAAGACTTGAAGAGAATACTTCTACAAACAATTCGAAGAATGTTTCAAAACAAGGATATGTACAAAGATGCATTAGGTGTGATGATGCTTCACACACTAGAAAAGATTGCAATGAATTTAATAATATGATACGACAAGAAATTATTTGCTGGAAAGATGGAAAGATAGCATTAAAAGATAGAGAGGATCTTCTTCAAACCAATTTTGGCAAGGGAGGAATGAGAGCATTGGTTCAAGATTACTTAAAAGAGCATGAAACAGCAGCACGAGAAAGTGCAAGTTATGGTACTAGAGTAGAGGATGACCTTGGTGGAAGTACGAAAACTAGTGAGTTTTGGGCTTCTGCCATTTCTACAATGCAAGAAGGGAAATTACCTCGAGAAGCGTTATTGAGGACTGAAGCTACAATACGAGGTGCAACAGGTTGGGAGAATCCTATTGAATCTCTTTCAATTCATGCATATATAGCTAAGAGCCAATATGAAACTTTGATGGAAGAAAAGAGACGAGGAAATTTTGATGATACTAGAAAAGGAAATTTTTCTAAGAGGCAAACTTGAGGAGACAAGGCTTGTGAGGCAGATTCACAAGAATTGCCTGTAAACGATACCTCAGCATCATTGGAAGAAAAAACAAGGAAGACAAAAGATAAGGACAAATCAATTGCTTATAAGCTACTTTCTGACATTGAAGCGGCAATAAATTTGAAAGGGATGTTGGAAGAACGTATATTAAATGCTAAGGTGGAATTCACATTGAAAGAAGTTTTGGAAATTGCAAAGAAGGAGTTTCATGATGTTATCATTGACAGCATTAAGCGAAAGAGGCAATTAATGGGCGAAACTAGAATGAGTCATGCTATTTATGTAAGAATATATAAAGATGAAGAAGAGATTGATATTAGTTACAAGCAACCAACAAATGAAAAATTGGATATAATCAACGAGTACGTTTCGAAGATTATAGTGATAAGGAAATGAAAACCTTGAGCCATTATACTCGAAAGCATTGGGCAAGGGCAACTACTGAGGTATTGGTGAAAGTAAGAGATATAGAAGAACCAATTGTTGCTTTAGTAGACCATGGTTCTGAAATAAATCTCATGTCTAAAGATCTTTATAAGAAGCAAAAATGGCCAATTGGTATGGAACATGGATGGGCATTATCAACAGCTAATAACACATGGGGCGAATTATATGGAGCTTGTCCAGATGTCAAAATTCGGATTAGAGATGTTGCGACGGAGCAACATTTCTTTGTTCAAGATATAATATCTTATCCATTGATTTTAAGACAACCTTATATTACGGCAACACAGATGGAAACAAAAGTATTTGACGATGGTTCTGCTTATGTAAGGATACTTAACGAAGATGAGAGGAAAGTTGTATAATTTCTAACAGTACTTCCTAACTATGAACAGAATCGAGATAGCTTGAGGGAGAAACCATTGATAAAGATTGTTGAAGGATTTAAGGATTTTGAGGAGGTACCACTGTAAAGCGAGATTATGGAGGTACAAAAGAGGAGGTACTCTCACGAGATGAAGGTGCCTTTGATGCGAGTTTTATTGGTATATTGGAGAATGGAAATATTATGTATAAGAAAGTTGATGATTTTAAAAGATAAGAAAGAAAAAGATTATATAATATTGAAGGAAAATTACGCAAGTTAGGTACATTGCAAGATGATGAGAAGATTTTAGGTGTTTATGAAGACAATGGACTAGAAGATTCATTGGAATTGATTACATCTATTGGGTTAGGGGATAATGATAAGTTTTTTGAGATTCATTCAAGAGAGGTTTATACCATACTTAAATCTTTTCAAGCACTAAAAGTCACTGTAGAAACGAGATATAAAATGGGAGATAAGAAGGTAAAGCCTGGTACCTAACCATTACCAGAAGATTCTAAGGAACAAATGGGAGAAGCATCAAAAGAAGCAAGTTTAAGAGATCCAATGAGTATTGAACATCAGTTTACTAAAGAGAATTTTGAAGAATTGAAGATTGGTTCAGATGGTTCTTTATTGTTGGAGGAAATTACTTGCTTCAGAAAGATGTTGGCTAAACAAGGTAGATCATTTGCCTTCGAATTTGATGAAATTGGGTGTGTAGATCCGAATATTATAACACCTATGGTTATCTTCACTGTACCGCATGTACCTTGGAATCTAAGACCGATTCTAGTATCGAAGGCACATTTATCTAAATTGATGGAACTATTAAAAGAAAAGATAAAGATAAAAATATAGGAACCCTCATTTGCACCGTATTCTAGTCGATGGTTTACGGTACCTAAGAAGAATGGGTCACTACGGTTTATTCAAGATATGCAATCGGTGAATGCAGTAACTATCAGGAACGCAAGAATTGGACCTATTGTGGATGAATTTTCTGAGGCATTTGCATGAAGGGCGATCTATTCAATGGGTGACTTGTATTCAGGTTATGATCAATTTCAACTTGCAGAAGGAAGTAGAGATATGACAACAATGAGGACACCACTTGGATTGGTTACAATGTGCACTCTTCCTCAAGGCGCGACCAACTCAGTTGCTCATATGATGAATGGGATGAATAAGGTATTGAGAGATTTTATTCCGGAAAAGACTATGCCTTTTCTGGATGATGTTCCTATAAAAGAGTGCAGAGAAGGAGACAATGATGAAACTTTAGATACGAAGGGGTGTCGCAAATATGTTGTTGATCATAAACAAGATTGTGAAAAGATTTTAACTCGGCTTGGAGAAGTTCCTCTTACTTTATCAGGTATGAAGTCCGTATTTGGGGTACAAGAGGTTGTGATTGTTGGACATTTATGTGGATCTTACGGAAGAAAACCAGATCCGACTAAAGTTGATGCAATTGGAAGGATGAAAGAGGATTGTGATTCTTTAACAGAGGTTTGTAGGTTTTTAGGTGCATGTATATTTTATCGAATCTAGATCCCTCATTATGCTCACATAACAGATCCATTATATGAACTGTTACGCAAAAGCTACCGATTTAAATGGGAAGAAAGGCATATTCAGGCAATGCAAAGATTGAAGAAATTATTGATGTCACCTCCAATATTGAAGAAGGTTGATTATAAGTGCAATAGACCAATGATTCTTACTGTGGATGCTAGTCCAATTGCCATTGGATGGGCTGTGGGTCAAGATGATTCAAATGGGAATAGATTTGCAGTTCAATTTGGAGCTAAAGTTTTAACTATTCATCAGTGTACATATTCGCAAGTCAAAAGAGAACTTTTGGGAGTTGTTTTGGCTATGAAAGCTGAAAAAGACTATTTGATTGGGGCTGTAGTAGTAATTGAAACAGATTGCTTGCCATTGCTTGAAATGATTACTAACTGTTCAACGCCAGATATTGCAATGTTGAGATGGATTGCTTATATTAAGTCACTAAATCCAGAATTTAAGCATATCTCTGGAAAGGACAATTTAGTAGCAGACATGCTATCTCGAGCAAGATACGAGAGGGAGGACGAAATGGTTAAAGATATTGATGACATCGGATTGAAATTCTATTCAATATCAAATCTCAACAGAGAAGACAAGCTATTTCTTGAAGAATCTTATGAAGGAGAATTATAGGATATTGGTCATTAATTGAATACCTTGACTAAGCAGAGAAATTGGTCTATCAAAAAATTCAAAAAAATAAGAAAAAAAACATATGGATTTTTACTTCGAGATGGATTCTTATGGAAGAGACTGAAGAAAAGAATTGGGATGCCACAGCGAGTGATAGGCAAAAAGGAAGAAAGGCTAAAATTATTAAAGGAGTTTCATGATAGTTTATGGGCAGGGCATAGAGGAATCTGGGCTACTTTTGCTAAACTCAAGAAACGATATTGGTGGAAAAATATGTATCGAGATGTGCTCTCATTTGTAGAGTCATGTGAAATCTGTCAATTGTATTCTAATATCCGACATCGAGATGGTCTTCATCCTACGTATCCTCTGGCTATTCATTTTAAATGGGTTGTTGATTTGGTTATTATGCTGGTTAGGTTATTGCAGATGAGATATTTGGTTTTAGCTCAAGAAGATTTATCAAATCAAGTAGAAGGAAGAGCATTGAGGACAAAATCTACAAAGGGGATTTGTAGGTTTTTGCTTAAAGATGTCATTTGCCGCTATAGATGCGTGGGAAAAATCACTGCAGATCGTGGAGAATTAAATGTGCAAGAAGCTCGTAAGTTCTTTGGAAGATGTGGAGTTAAACTATCACTGACTATTGCTTATAATCAAGAAGGGAATGCAAAAAGCGAACGCGGTCACCCACCGCTTGTGAAAGCATTGATTAAAGCTTGTAATGGGAAAGTTAAAGAGTGGCCACGGCTTTTGTCATTTGCATTATGGGCTGATCGAACAACATATAGTTCGGTGACAGGATATATGCTAGTAGAACTTATGACAGGTCAAAAATCAATTATGCCGATTGAAGAAAAGGTACTTACTTGGAGTATGCTACCATGGGAAGATGGATTGACAAGAGAAGAACTTCTGGCTATTAGGATTCGACAATTGGAGCAAAGAACGGAAGATGTCCAGATAGCATTGGAAAGGTTAAAAAGAGCAAGGTTACAAAACAAGGTGCGATTCGATAAGCAACATCGATTGAGACCTAAATCAATCGAGGAAGGTGACTAGGTACTTGTTTATGACAATAGTCTAGATAATCAACATAGTACTTTGCGAAAATTTTCAAAAAGTTGGTTTGGACCATATGTGGTAACAACAGTTCATGATAATGCGACTTACTCATTACGGGAGTTAGATGGTACAAAATTGAAAATATCAATTGCAGGGAAGCGAGTAAAAATATTTAAACGAAGACACGTAGAGATGAATATGGAAGACCATGATGAAGGTATAGAAATTCAGCAGCAAGGAGATGAAAGTGATTTGCATAATGAAGGTGACGAAGACGAACAGGACAAAGACGTAGAGGATATATTCTGAATCAAACAGCAATAGTGTAAATTAGTGCATAGTGTAGGATGCACAAGTTCAGAGGGGGTGGATGTCGTGTTGTAGCACGAGTATATCGTGAAAATAAAAAGAAAGGAGAATTTTATTAATGTTCAGTTACCTCGAATATTGGGAGCAACGACCAACTCCAATACAAATACTGAGTGGCCAGGTTCAGTCACCCCATTACAGTCAGCCAAGGCATACCGAAATGTTCCATTCGATTCCAATAACGGGAGTGAGCAGGAAGGGAAAGGACTAATTCACGCGACGGGTGAGCCTGGTTCGAAGAGCCAATTGGATCTAATTTTGAGAATCCAATCCGGGTCCTCTTATCCAATATGAGACCTGTATTGGTCGGACGACCCAATGCAGTCTGATTATGGGAAAATCCGGGTCTTACTACTAGACTCTTATCCAATATGAGACCTGAATTGGTCGAGCGACTCAATGTGGTTCTGATTATGGGGTTCGATTCTGTTTCAGGCTATCCTATTCTCTTTTTCAAGGAATGTTGTTTTTGGTAAATGGATCTCTTAAAGGTAAAAATGGAAGAGAAAGCTTTGATGGCGAGAGCCAATTTCGGATCTAAGCTCTGACGGCGAGAGCCAATTTCGGATCTAAGCTCTGACGGCGGGAGCCAATTCTGGATTCAAGACGGAAGATTAAAGAAATTCAGAGGATAAGGTTAGGGGGGGGAATAAGTTTTTGGGGGGATTTTTTTTTTTCAGAGCAGAGATGGGGGGGGGTTTTTTTTTTGGATCAAGGAGCTAGCTTCAAGCTTTTTTCAAGGTTACTAGTTCGGTTTTCATTGGATGTTTTTGGAGATTAAGGGGATTGGAGAGGAGCTTCATGCTTCGGGTCGGGGAAGAAAAGATGGAGAATTGGATTTTTTTTCCTCATAGAGTTTTGGAAAGACTGATGCAATCGTTGCTGAAGTTAGTGTTGTAATGGTGAATCGGGATTTTTAATGAAGTGGGTGTGATCACTCCTGACTGTTTTGTAAAATCGAGTTACGTCTATGATTGAAGGATTAAAAGGGTGTCTATAGAATTGAGTATGTGTAGTGAATGAAATTTATTGGGTTAATCTAACAAGAGAGTCAGTGGATACAAGATTGTAAGTACAAAGCGGTATCGGAGATTAGCAGATTGGGTTGTTCGGGGTTCTCTGTAACGTCCAGAGACCTACCGGCTGGGGCAAAAGGGACTTCGACAAGCAGTCGAAGGGCATTCGTATAGATTTACGGTGTATTCTTGCAGTCGTTTATATTCCAGCAGTCAAAAACTGATAGACTACTTGATTATTGGCGAATCTCCATACTACCTTCTATAGCGAGAGGCCCGGCACGTTCTCGAGTAGGAAAGCACGTAATACGACACCGGCTTGGGTAAAAAGGATTTTGGCGAGCAGTCAAAGGACATCCGTATAGATTTACAGTATATTTTTATAGTTATTTATATTCCAGAAGTCAAAAACCGATAAACTGCTTGAATATTAGCAAATCTCCATACTACCTTCTACAGCCAGACGCCCGGCACGTTCTCAAGCAGGAAAGCATGTAATATGACATCGTAGTCACAACGAACCCCAAAAACTCCATCTCTATTTGGTGAAATAAACACTTTGCTAACTTGGCATATAGTCCTCGCTTGCGTAGTTTCTCCAAGACCAATCAAACGTGCTTTTCATGCTCTTCCTCGTTTATGGAGAATATCAAAATATCATCCAAATAGATGACAACAAAATCATCAAGGTGCTCCCAAAAAATGTCATTCATCATATGTTGAAAGACTGCGGGAGCATTGGTAAGACAAAAGGGTATGACATTATATTCAAAATGGCCATACCTTGTACGGAACGTTGTCTTCTACGCATCTCCTTTCTTGATTTGCACGAGGTTGTAAGCTCTCCTTAGATCAATTTTTGTAAAGATACTTGCACATCCAAGTTGTTCTAAGAGACGAGAAATCAAGGATTATGGGTAACGATTCTTCTTTGTTATCTTGTTGAGGCCTCGATAGTCCACGCACATCCGCAACGAGCCATCTTTCTTCTTCACAAATAAGATGGGTGCCCCAACTGACGATTTTAAATGACGGATAAAGTTCTTGGCTAGATTCTCGTCGATGTACTTTCGCAGCTCTGCCAACTCCATCTGCGATAGATTGTAGCTTGGGCCAAAAGGCGGTTGTGCTCCTTCCTGCAAGTCTATGGCGCAATCATATGGTCGGTGTTCTGGTAGCATGTCGACATTCTTCTTTTGAAACACATCTTTAAAATCTTTATATTGCTCCGGTATACTTGCTGTCGAGATCTTCTCTGCGGTAGTTGGAGCCGCATAAATGTCAAATGGTGTGCCTTCCTTAAACGATCTTATAAACGCTCTTGTTTCAATGAATAAGGATTTTTCTATTTGGATTTTTCTACTAGGCTTGCTCTTGGTTGATTTTGTGGGAAAGTACATCTTCCGCAACCTCCAATCTATGGATGGATTATGCTTTTTTAATCAGGAAAGACCAAGAATAACAGGATTTGATGGGGTTTTAATAATATTGAAAATAATATTGCTACTATGGCCGTTAAACGTCACTTCTATAGGTTTTGATTTATGGGTGATACTACCAGACAATAAAGGTCGCCCATCTATGACCTCAACGTGAATAGGTTTGGATTTTTGTACTAAAGGGATCTTATGACGCTTCGTAAATTTTTCATCTAAGAAACAAGCAGATGCTCTTGAATCTAATAATGCTAAGGTTCTCAGTTTCTGAGGGCCAATAAACAAAGGGATTGTAAAACAAAGGACAGGTTGAGCGGAAAAAAAGGAACCTGATTGTTGTTGCGATATTTCACTGTCTAGCCGCACAGTTACTATTGTGGCTGGGCATCCTTGTTTTCGTGAACAAACATATCCATGGTCCTGACAATGCGTCGATTTTACTTCCTGGAGCAGTTTCCAACTTTGTGGCCTTCTTCACCGCAATATAAGCATAGACCTTCCTCCATACGCTGCTTTTTTTCTTCTCAAGTAAGGGATTTGACACGTACCACATCAATTTGTATGTCTTCTACCTCTGAATGTGAATTCATGCTGCTTGTCGACATAGTTGAGGCGTGACAAATCATATGTTGTCTTGAGCGTTGGTCTAGGCGACGTTGGAATAGGCAGATATCGCACTTCACAACTTGGCTAGTAGCTTCGTTGAGCATTTGTGGATCAAGAAGAGTTAGCAGTAAATCCTTCACATCATTCCTTAAATCCCAAAAGAATTGACTTATCAATGCTTCTTCGTCCCAATTGATGTTGCATGCTAGTTGCTTGAAATCTGATGCATAGACTGATGTAGAGCGCATCTCTTGTTGTAGTGACTGGATCTTTGTTGTAGCCCATCGAACCTTGTCGTGTTCACCAAATGCTTCCGCAAACGCCTCCACGAAGGTTTCAAAGTTGTTTAGTATGGATGCTCGTTTCTCAAACAAAGGAGCAAACCATGATAGAGCTTGTCTTGTAAGTAAGGTTCCAACAAGCCCAATAAGTGACTCCTCCATTGGATAGCGTTCGGGTTGTAAAATTGTTATCAACCTGATTTGATTGACAAATCCTCGAAACTTGGAACGCGTACCATCAAACTTGTCCGGAAGGCTAACTTGGGGCTTCTTATGTTGTAGAACTAATAATGCTTGTCGAACTTGAGGCAAAGTTGCATCTCCAAGTGTACAACTTAGATTGTGCCATCCCAGATGCTCCATCATTATGAAGTCTTGCTACGACTCCTTCAATTTCTGCAGTTCTTTGGAATAACATATCGAGGGCATTCATGATAGCATCCAACTTGGACTCTGAACTTTATGTCATACTAATGTCTTGGCCTCTAACCATTCTAAAAGAAGGACATAAATGATTCTATAAGAAGACAATATTGGTTTAGAGGAGGGAACTCCACAACCTCTGAAACGCCTTAAGAGCTTTAAGAAAAGGGGTAATCCACTCTCTCTAATGTTGTAACAAAAGAAGTATCAGTTCAGAGGAGGGTAATCCGTAACCTCTAAAACGCTAGTACACCTTCAAGTAGAGGGGTAATCCACACTCTATTGAGGAAGAAACTAGCTCTGATATCTAAGGTGAGTTCAGTCTCGACAAACTATTACGGACACAGAAATACAAGCTCGAGATCTAACAAGAAGTTCAAGAAGAACAGGCAAGAATTAGATTAATCACATGAATACAAGAACAGTACTAGAGAGGTGAGCTAGAGCTCCAAGAGATGTGTTGTCGAGATTGAAGAACTCTTCAGCCTCAATTCCAATATATACTCCTATTTAGGAAGCTTTTCAAGCAACTTCTACCAACTAGGAAGCTTCTCAAGCAACTTCCACCAACTAGAAAGCTTCTCAAGCGACTTCCACCAACTAGGAAGCTTCTCAAGCAACTTCCACCAACTAAGAAGCTTCTTAAGCAACTTCTACCAACTAGGAAGCTTCTCAAGCAACTTCCTCCAACTAAGAAGCTTCTCAAGCAACTTCTACCAACTAAGAAGCTTCTAGAAGGTTCCAGAGACTTACTTCTTGAAGGTTCTAGAAACTTGTCTCTAGAAGGTTCTAAGGACTATGTCCCTAACAGATAATGGCCTTGTAAGAGCTTGGCAAAGTTGATGTTGTTTTCAATGACTCTGGTTTTTAGAAAATAAAATAGAGTTGACATTTTGGGCAATTTCAGGAGTTTGGTAATAAATCTACAAGTGAAATTTTTTGGATTTGTGGATGTAGTTGTGCTAGATGTGTGCTATGAATTTGGGTTTGATCAAAAGGTTAGACTGAAAAGAATAAAGTTTTTTGTAGGTTATGGTCTCAGAATTCAGGATTTTGAAGGCTAGTGAGATTTTCTTAGATATTTGTCATTCCGCCACTTAGATTGAAGTAAAATTTTTCACAAAGATAGTCAACTTGATTTCTAATAAGTATGTAATAGTTCAATCATGAGTACTTGGCTTTGGAAGATTGGCATCAAGGTCGGAAAAGGAGACTAGCCAACACTCGAGTATATTTTTGAAATTATCATCTATTTGGTAATTTTGATCTTTTTTAATTTTTTTTATATTTATTACTAATTTAATTAGTGAAGAATGTACAAAATTTGAGTTGAAATCAATGATTCAAATATTAATTATTGAATTTCAAACTTTGTTATAAGGTTGTTAGAAATTTATTTGAGATTTAAAAAATTGGTTAAGATTAAGTTAAGATTTAGGTTTTGGTTAGGATTAGAATTTGGTTTGGTTTAGGATTTGGTTTGGATTTCTTTAGAGTTTCATTAGGATTTATTTAGGATTCTTTTATGATTCTTTGAAGGTTCTTTTGAATTTTTTTAGGATTTTTTAAAGATTCTTTAGATTTTTTTAGGATTTTATTGTGTTTTTTTTAATTTATTTCAAAATAAAATAAAATAATATGAAATGATAATAATTGGACTTGATTGATGCTTGATTATGTTTGTTAAGCTTTTATAGAAATTTATATACAATTTTATTAGAAAGATTAGGACTTGTTGTCACAAATTCCTTCTATTTTCCACAACCAAGTGCTCAGAGAATTCTCAAGCAAGACTTCACGTAATACGACAATGTTTGTTGTTTTTTACCAATGTCCATGTATGAATGTTGTACATGCTAGAGTTTCCTCACATGATTAGTAAATTTATATTATTAATACAAGGAGGGTAATATGAAAGGATACATTGAAGAAAGTATAAAAATTAGATACAAAGGAGGAGGTGGATGAACAGTAAGAGAAGACAAGGCTTAATAATTGAAGTAAATTCCACTTAGTAATTAAATTGTGGGAGGTTATAATTTATTTATTTTTTTGAATCAAGAATAAATATTTATGATAATTTGTGCTATTATTTTTAAGAATATATTTACTATATTTTTATCTTATTTTTAAATATATATATATATATATATATATATATATATATATATTATTTTATAGCTAAGATCTAGTTACTATTATATGTTAGTTGGCAAGATATAGCCAAATATGAGTATGAAAAAGAACAAGAACTTGTGAATGAATTTGATAATGATTTTAATGATGAATTATTTCATTGAATTTTATTGCTTCTTTTAATTTTGATATTTATTTTAATTATTTGTTTGATTTTTTTTAAAGATATTGCATGAAAATCTTTATTATTAGTGTACCAATGCATTTGAATTTTAGAAGCAATCGTATGTAACTATTAAATGTGAAGTTGTAAATAATACAAATATATATTTTATATATATTTTTTAAAAACATACTTTAATTTATTTAAACAAATTAGTTAGATTTAGTTCTTTTAAGAGATTAAAAAATATTTTTTTTTATAAAAGACAAATTTAGCAATTACTCTAAGTTCCAAGAAAGGAGATGATAAAATTGAAGATGGTAAGAAGCTTTTGCAAAAGTCTATTCCAACTTTTGTGATTATAAGGTAAGCTAAAAAAGATATGTAATGTGCAATATAATAAGTACTTCCAAAGGTATAATATTTAATATTATTTGAAAGTATATTTAACAATCAACACAAAAAAAATATAGGCTTTTGTATTTTTTCAAAAATAATTAGAATTTTATTTTATAAAATTAGTTAGATATAATCATTAATTTATTACAAATTAATCAATTTTTTTGAAAGAGCTTCTTTATGTTATTAAAGTTAAATGTCAAGAAAATTATTAATTTGTATTATAAATTATTATTGATTAAATTAAGGCAAGAAAAAACTTTTGCATAAAATGATAAAATGAAGGCATAAAATACAAAATATAAAGATACCTCAAGCAATATTGTTTGACTTAATCTTTGTAAAGAATGGAGCATTGGTTAAGATATAAGATATTGGCGCTTAGAAGCACTAGACTATACAAAGTGTAGAAGAGAGGTGTTATAGATAAATATATATATATATATATATATATATATATATATATATATAGATAAGAAGTATTAGATAAAAAATGAATGTAGGTAGATTTGATAATATCTTAAGACAAAGCTTCTTAAAAGTGTTATAGATGTATATATGACTTTATATGTATTTGTAATTTATTATTAGGCTAGAAACTTGGCCAACAAGTTTACTAAAAATATAGATGTTGATAACTTGTAGTATAAGCTAATCATATGGCATACATATAGAAAACGTTTTTTACAAGTTTAACACGTGTCTTATAAGTAACATAGGTGTTAGAGGTCTTATTAAAGTTATTATATAGCTTTTACTTAGATAATATATATAGAAGTAAGAGTGAAGCCTTCTTCACTCTTATCAATGCCTTTCTTCTTTTTAGTCTAGTTTTAAGAGTCTCTATTTAATCAAAGTAATATAATATTATAGATTACCTTCTTCTAATTTGGCTTGTAGATTTTTTTAAATTGTTTATAAAAAAAAATATTATCGATGATACTCTTGACAAAAATGAATAAATTTTCTACTATTATAAATTTTATAAAATTTTTAATATTCTTAAGTTAGAAATTTTATATATTTTTAATCTCAATTATAAATGTAAGATTCCTACATCTATGGAAGAAGTTAACAATGAAGTTCAAAATCTACACTAAAAAATAAAACAATTGAAAGCACTAAGTAGATCAAGTTTATAATTAAATTTGAAAAGTTTTGCTACTACAAATATAAGAAAGACAAAAAGAAGTATGTTGAAGAAGTTAGTAAGCATCAAAGAAAGAGATGAATGGAAGAAAATATTTTGAACTACGTATGGACATTTTGAATATAATTTCATGCTTTTTGGACTTACAAATATACCAGCTACTTTTCAACATCTAAAGAATGATATTTTTTCAGGTTTTCTTGATGAGTTTTTCATCAATTATTTAGACAACATCTTAATCTATTGTAAGAACACAAAAGAGCATAAATTTGATAAGTAACAAACTTGAGTAGATCAAAGAAGCTAAAGCATTTTTTTAAGCTTGAAAAAAAACTTTTTTTCTACAACAATATTATATTACATCAAGTTTTTTAAAGCATTTTTTATGGAAATAATTTTTCAAATATATATATATATCTAGATAAAAAATATTAGGTAGAAAATAAATGTAAGTAGATTTGATATTATGCTATGGCAAAGCTTTTTGGAAGCTTTATAGATACATATTTGACTTAATACATGTTTGTAATAGATTGTTAGGTTAGAAACTTGGTCAATAAGTTACTGTCACAGACATACTCATGTAAGCTAGTAATTACATATACAAGTAAGTGGAAGTAGGTAATAGTAGATAAAAGTAAGTTAATTCTATAGTATTTAATATGGAAGCTTCCTAGAAGCTTTATAGACACTGCTTTGACTTCAAAGGTGTCTTTAATTGACTTTTTGGATTAGAAACGTAGTCAACAAGCTGGCCATGTGCCACACATGTTGTTAACTTGAAGATCAAGCTAACTATGTGGCCCACACATATAAAAACTTGCCTAGCAAGTCAAGGCATGTGTCCTACAAAGTCAAGACATATTGAAGGTCCTATAGAACATCGCCATGTAACTCTTAGTTAGATAGTATATATAGAGACAAGAGTGAAGCCTTCTTCACTCTTGTCAACTCCTTTCTTGCTTCTAGTCTAGTTTCAAGGGTCTCTAGTTTTCTTGTCTTTTGGCAATAGCCATTCCAATTTCTCTTTCAATACACATACTTATTTATTTATATTTTATTACCTTTCTTTGAGTGAAGGCTCACTTGTCTCAATTATTTTTTCATCGAGTTCTTGTCCTTGAAAGATTGACAAGAGTACACCTACAATATCAGAGCTTTGTCTAATCTTGATTAAGAGTGGATTACCCCTTTTTCTTGATAAGATATAAGCATATAATAACTTACGGATTACTCTCTTCTAAACTAATATTGTCCTTAGTATTTTCTTTATTCTCAAGTCCTCTCTTCTATTTGTCTTGAGCAATATTAGACATCTTCTCTTTTCTAAATGTTATCATGGCAGAACTTGTTGAAATGAAGAGTGCAAAGGCACAAATGCAAGAGCAATTGAGGGAGTTAATGCTTGCGATGCATCAACTCAATTTACCACTACAAGGAGCAACACAATTAGCAAGAAGTGAAGATATAGAAATGGTTGGAGTTGCTTCAATATCTGCACCAAACCATGTCCTTTCTCCTATGGTGGAACACCCTTCTAGTATTAGAGAACCAAGAATTGCCCTACTTGAGAAGTTTGATGGCACCAGATTCAAGTTTTGAGGATTTATCAATCAAGTGCAACTTGCAATTGAACTTCAATCCCAAAGCTATTCAACTCCAGGATCATAAGTTAGATTCATAGGTACACTTCTTTCAGGTTCAGCACTATCGTAGTTTTCATCTTTTCTTGAATGACGAGATCCAATATTAGATAAACTAGAGGCTTTTCTGGCAGAGTTTCGATCCATGTATGGAGAACATGATGCAATTTGTATTGCAACCAATAAGATCCGTATTTTACGACAAGGCAATCAATTAATAATGTTGTACACTTCACAATTTTGACAACTTGCAACTGGTATCAAGTAGGATGATGCTGCACTTATTAGCCAATTTCTCTACAGATTATAATATGAGGTAAAGAAATTAGTGCTCAACTTACTTGATCCTCAAACATTGAGTCAAGCAATTGACTTTGCTGTGAAGTGCGACAATCACCTTTTTGAATTTCAATCTGAGAACCAACCTCAACGTCACTATAATTCAATGGCAACACCAACACCTCTTCAACACATACATTCGGAAGTAGAGGATATGCAAATTGATGCAGTATGTTTCAAACCTCTTACTGAGCAAGAAAAGACTTATGGTCGTCAAGAAGGATTATGTTTATATTGTGGAGAATCAAAGCACACTGCTCAACATTGTCCAAAGAAATGATGCAATTACAAAATGAGGAGTATGGATGTCAAAGAAGACAATATCAAGAATTTCAAGATGTATTCAAAAAAAAAAATGCGGATACACTCCTAGAATATCGTCCTTATGATTGCTCAATTGACCTTCAAGAAGGAGCACAACCGCCATTTGGACCAATCTACAGTTTATCACAAAATGAATTGACTGAACTCAAGCAGTATATTGAAGAAAATCTAGCCAAAAATTTCATACGCCATTCAAAATCTCCTACAGGAGCTCCAATTCTATTTGTGAAGAAAAAAGATGGATTATTGCAGATGTATGTTGATTATTGAGGACTCAACAAGATTACCATCAAGAATAGCTATCTACTACCTTTAATATTTGGACTTCTAGATCAGTTGAATCAAGCTAAGATCTATACAAAAATAGATCTCCGAGGAGTATACAATCTAGTACGCATCAAAGAAAGAGATGAATAGAAGACTGTGTTTCGAACTAGGTATGGACATTTTGAATACAACTTCATGCCTTAGACTTACAAATGCACTAACCGCTTTTCAACATCTAATGAATGATATTTTTTGAGAGTTTTTGGACGATTTTATGGTCTGTTATTTAGACGACATCTTAATCTATTCTAAGAATCTAGAAGAACATGAACTTCGTGTTCGTCGTGTGTTACAAAAATTAAGAAATGCAGGATTCTATGCCAAGATAGAAAAGTGTGTATTCCATACTACCTAAGTCGATTTCTTAGGTTATATCATTTCAAATGATGGACTTATGATGGATCCTAAGAAAGTTTAAACTATTATAGATTGGAAGATACCAAAAACAGTAAGAGATGTCCAATGCTTTTTGGGATTTGCCAACTACTGTCGGATCTTCATCAAAGACTTCTCTCGAGTTGTAGCTCCACTTACATGTTTGACTTATAAAGAAAAACTCTAATGGAATCAAGAAGTGGAAGTTTTTTTTGAATCTTTGAAGACATCATTTGTTTCTGCACCAATCTTGTATCGTGTTGATTTTTCCAAAGCATTCTTTATGGAAACAGATGCATCAGACTTTGCTCTTGGTGTGGTTTTATCACAAATGGGAACAGATGACAAACTTCATCCAATAGCCTTTCATTCAAGAAAATTCTCAGCAACAGAAATCAATTATGAGATCCATGACAAAGAACTTCTTGCAATTGTAGATTCTTTTCAAGAATGGCGTCATTATCTAGAAGGCGCTTCCAATCTAGTCATCGTGTATACAGATCATAAGAACCTCGAGTATTTTATGTCAACACGTGTATTAAATCGTCGTCAAGCTCGTTGGAGCATGTCTTTATCAAGATTTGAGTTCATCATCACTTATTGGCCAAGAAAACAACAAGGTTTGTTTGATGCCTTGTCTAGATATTCTTATCTTGCACCAAAAGAAGGAGATGTAGCTTTTGAGCAACAAAGAACGGTCCTCTTGAAGTAGGAGCAATTTCATCTTCAAGCAATAAAATCAACATTGACTGTTGATTTAACTTTTCTTAAGCAAGTCTAGTTAAGTATATCTTCAGACCTTCTTGTTCATGATATCAAGAATAATTCTTCTAAATCTCATGATCCCTCTAAATTTGAATTCAAGAACAACCTACTCTATTTCAAAGGATGCCTATATATTCCAAAAGGAGAACCACATTTACATATTCTTCAAGCTCGTCACGACTTCCCAACAGCAGGATATTTTGGATATAACAAGACTTTGGAGCTGATATCTAGGGATTTTTGGTAGCCTCAAATGTGGAAGGCAGTTAAAGATTTTGTACAATCATGTGATATTTACTCAAGATCAAAAACTCCTCGTCATCCACCTTTTGAACTTCTTAAGCCATTATCCATTCCAAAACAATCACGGTCTTCTATTTCTATGGACTTCATCACGAATCATCCAATCTCAAGTTCTTATGACTCTATATTCGTGATAGTAGATCGTTTTACAAGGATGGCATATTTTGTACTATGTACAAAATCTATCACAGGTGAAGAAATAGCTAAGCTCTTTCTTGACAATATCTATTGCTATCATGGATTACCCAAGGATATTATATCCGGTAGGGGAACTTAATTTGTATCAAGATTTTGGCGGACTCTTTTTAAGATTCTAAAAGTGGATATAAAACTATCTTCGACATTCCTTCTTCAAACTGATGGACAAACGGAGAGTGTTAATTAAGTTTTCGAGCAATATTTAAGATGTACCATTAACTATCAATAAGATGATTGGACAACTCTTTTGTCATTGGCAGAGTTTGCTTACAATAACACGATACATTCTTCTACAAAATAAACACCTTTTTTTACTAATTATAGTTATCATCTACGACTTGATACTTTTGACTTTTCAAAAGTTGATAATCCTGCTGCAAAAGATTTGGCGATTCATTTATCAGAGCTACATGCAACAATGAAGGTACAGTTAAAAGAGGCTCAAGAACAACAAAAGGTCAATCTAGATGTCTATCGAAAGGAACAACCACCATTCTTCTTGGGTGATAAGGTATGGCTACTTTGTCGCAATATCAAGACCACTCATCTTTGTGACAAGTTGGACTATCAAAGGCTTGGACCATTTTCTATTTCTGCACAAATTAATTCAGTTGTATATCGTTTACATCTACTGGAGTCAATGAAAATCCATCCGGTATTCCACGTGTCTCTTCTTGAACCATACAAGATAGTGGACATATCAAGAAGACTACAAGCTCCACCTCCTCCTATAGAAGTGGACAATAATGAAGAGTTTGAAGTAGAAGGAGTCTTAGATTCAAGGCGGCATTGAAATAAATTAGAATACCTTGTCCATTGGTACGGATATGATATTAGTGAACGCACATGGGAGCCAATAAAGAATCTTGCAAATGCAGTAAAGGTGGTGGAGGCTTTTCATCGACGAAATCCATCAAAATCAAGATAAAAACCTTCTTTATAAAAAAAACAATATCTAGGCAAGATAACATTCTACTTTCAATCCTTGTTTGTAGCTTCTTTGTAATTGTGATGCTTAGGAGATGGAGAACCAACAACTAGCAGATTCGACTTAAGAGCCTTCATTTGTTGACCTGCCAGATGAGATATTACAATTGTCACAACCTTCAAGATGACACAATCGAGATAAAGATCTTCAAGAACGACATGTTCTTCCTCGAATAGATGGCGAGATACAACATGTTTTGTATCACGATTTGAGAAGGGACTCTTGATGTTTGGTAATTTTGCTAGAGTTAGGAACAATTCCTGATGATTTTTCAAATGTTCTATTCGAAGGAAGTTATAAAGGCCTCAACAATGATCAAATAACTGGGTGGTCTTCCCGCCCTAGTATGGGACACTACCGATGGTTGAGAGGCCCTATCAATCGTCTTCGAAGAGAACAAAGATCAGAGTATGTGGCGAATACAATTCATCGCATCATAGATTTCCTTAACATATGATGACTACTCCTCGTGGAACTGGGTCCTAGAAGGGGAAGGGGGTATGTCACGGACATATTCATGTAATCTAGTAAGCACATATACAAATAGATGGAAGTAAGTAAAAGTAGGTAAAAGTAAGTTAATTCTATAGTATTTAATATGAAAGCTTCCTAGAAGCTTTATAGATGCTACTTTAACTTCATAGGTGTCTTTAATTGACTTTTTGGATTAGAAACGTGGTCAACAAGCTAGCCATGTGCCACACATGTTGTTAGCTTGAAGATTAAGCTAATTATATGGCCCACACGTAGAAAAACTTGTCTTGTAAGTCAAGGCATGTGTCCTACAAAGTCAACACATATTGAAGGTCCTATAGAACGTCGCCACGTAGTCCCTAGTTAGATAGTATATATAGAGACAAGAGTCAAGCCTTCTTCACTCTTGTCAACTCCTTTCTTATTTCTAGTCTAGTTTCAAGGGTCTCTAATTTTCTTATCTTTTGACAATAGCCATTCCAGTTTCTCTTTCAATATACTTACTTATTTATTTTTATTTTATTACCTTTCTTTGAGTGAAGGCTCACTTGTCTGAATTGCTTTTTCATCGAGTTCTTATCCTTGACAGTTACCCACATCTTGGTAGCTTGTAGTACAAGCTAACAATATAAAAAATACGTATAAAAAACTTGCATTACAAATTACAACACATATCTTACAAATTGGATATATATTGAAGGTCCTATAGAATGTTATCATGTAGCTTTTAGATAGATAGTATTTATGGAAGCAAAAATGGAGTCTTCTTTACTCTTGCCAATGCCTTTCTAGTCTTTAGTCTTATTCCAAAAAAAATTAATCTTTTTGTTTTTGGCTTTAGCCATTCTAGTTTTAATATTATATTAATTTTGAATGAATATTTATTCTTTTGGAGTGATATAAGAGTGTATTGAATTTTTCTTTCTTTGAGATTCATACCCTTGACAAACAAACACATTGTACTTTACTTTAAGATGCGTATTGTCACAAATAGGAACATATTATAAATTCTTTCTAATAACTTTTTATTCCAAAAACTTTTTAATACTTAAAATCAACTATAAGATCCACAATAAAGATTTTCTTGTCATTGTAAGTTCATTTTAAGAATAGCATCATTATCTAAAAGATGCTTCTTATTTAGTGACTATATATATAAATCACAAGAACCTCAAATATTTTAAGTCAAGATGTATTCTAAATTGTCACCAAGCTCATTGGAGCAAGTCTTTATTAAGATTTGATTTTAAGATCACTTATTGATCATGAAGAAAATAAGATTTCTCAAATGTCTTTTTTAAATATTTTTATCTTATATCAAAAAAAAAGATATAATTTTATTTGATAAAAATAATTTTCTTATTTATTGTATTAAGAATATTTCTTTTAAGTCTCATTAAACTTCTAAGTTTGAATTTAAGAATAATTTATTCTATTTTTAAAAGACTTATATATTCTAAAAGGTAGAACATAATTATGTGTCCTTTAAGCTTATTATAATTTTTTGGTAAAAAGATATTTGAGATATATCAAGACTTTGGAGCTAATATTTAAAGATTTTTGGTGGCTTTAAATATAAAAAAATAATTGAAGATTTTGTATAAGCATGTGACATTAGTTTACGACTAAAAATTCCTTGCTAATAATCTTATAGACTTTTCTAGCTATTATCAATATTTAAACAATTATAATCTTTTGTTTCTATGGATTTTATCATAAATCTTTTAATCTCAAGTTCTTATGATTCTATATTTGTGATAGTAGATTGTTTCATTGAGATGGCATATTTTGTATTTTATAGTAAATCTATTACAAGTAAAAAAATGACTAATTTCCATGTCTAAGAGCTAGTTTTAGTGATTACATTTTAGATAGTGAGTACATTTATTTTATTGATTTCAGCTTCATTCAGTTGCAAATCTTTTGCAAATGACATATAAAATCCAAGATTGGCATATTGATGTTTTTATTCACTTTTATTATATTATAGATATAATCAATCCAATGTTCCAAATAGATATTAAAAATATTTTTATTAATAAATCTCCACAAAATAAAAAACTATGCTTTATGTACTAGTATATTCAAAGTTGATTTTGATTATGTTGATGAAGTTCCAAGTGGTTGTGTCTATTTATTGATTTGATTGATATACAAATTAAACATATAAAATGAGTATCATTAAATGGTTGGAATTGCTTGAGCAGTTGCATTGTTTACCATCTTAATTATGATAGTTATATTTTTCTTAAAACTTTGGTTTGTAAAATGGTCACAAGTATTTAAAGATTGTTTATTGTTACAATAATTAAAAAAAATCAATGATATTTTTGTAAATTATACTTTTACAATTTTTTTGTGGCCAATGGCACGGGGTTCTAGTAGTCTATATGTATATAGTAACATCTAGTAATCATTATGGCTTCATCTATTCATGCGAAAATCAATTTTGTATAAAATGTACTAGAAACAATTGTCTTTGAAATTGCTTCATAGACACATAGATCCATGTAACAGATTCCTTGAAAAAAATTGAAAATTGAAAATTAAAGGTATAAAATTACAAAATAAAATAAAAATAAACATATCTTAAATTATGTAATTAGAAATGGAATAATACAACTTTTTAATGTTCTTTTAAGCCTAATGAAAAATTCAATATTTTAGGTTTAGTGGTAGACGTTGTGTTTTTATCACACACTTATGTCAAAATGACTAGAACTACTGGAACTACTGGAATACATATTTAATGTCAGTATCAATATTCTGAATATAGGTTTTGGAGCAATTGTTGATGTTATTTAAAATAAATTAATAACATGTAAATTTACTTGCAAACATTTACAGAAATGTTATAAGTTTGCATGATTGAGAAAAAAATATAAATAAAAAAAATGCACACAGCAATTTCACTCATTCTTTTTTATATTTAAATTTTATTTACGTAAAATTATAACGAAACTATAAAACATTTAAAACATTTAAAACATTTAAATAATTTATTTATTCATTATTCTTCTTTTAAAATTGAGATTATTTCTAAAATAAAACAATGCACAGATGATTGACATTTGGGATAATAAATTGATGAAAGTAACATTGTTACATAAATGAATTTCCTTAAGAAGCAGTTGACATTAAAGCCTTATTGTTCAACAATCTAATCTAAATATGAAACATAAAAAATGACATTACAATGAACATATTGTTATTTATTTCATATGATCTTTGATTCTAATAATAAGAACTATCAAGCTTTCTTTTCCTTGTTTACTTAGTTCGTCACAGTCTTTTGTTTCTTGTTATAAAAACTCTAAAATTTGCAAAAAATAAATTAATTAATTAATTAATTAATTAAGAACTTTCTACAACCTAATTAAACTAGTTTTAACACAAAAAATATATTAGAATACCTTTAAAAAGATTTGGATTTCAATTCATCTAAGTTCTAAACAATTCATTTAAATTCATGGTTTTGTAAATAGAAGTTTAAATTGAGTCAAGATGGATACTTCTGTTGAGTTTTAAAATCTTTTCTAGGTTTTTGAATTTGGATATTAAAAAAATTATATATAGATATATATATATATATATATATATATACCTATATCTTTCATTAGCAGAGATGTAATATTGTTTTTGTCTTTTTGACTTTCTTTTTTCTTTTTTCTTTTTTTCTTTTGTTTAATTCAATGGTCATCATGATATATCAACATGTTGCCGTACATCCATGGTAAAACATAGAATTCTAGATCAGTTTTTTTAACTCTGCAGAATGGCTTCTGTCCCTATATAAAACACATAATCTATTGTGGGTATTTCATTTTTAACATGAATTCTCTAGTTTGCATCATAGAGTTTTTAAGTATTAATACTCTTCCCTCTAAGACACGGTTTAAACTCCAATTTTTTTTCCAGGTGTTATATAACTTCATTTTACCAGTTTTTTATTGCACAAAACAAAGTCTCAGTACATGTTAGCTTGCAATATTTACTAATTTTTTAAAAACCAATGCTAAAAACTACAATTGCATACATTATTGTTGCTTTATATGTCATATAATCTTCATTTTATCTTGGTTCTTTGTAGAATGTTTCTCAAAAACATCTATCAACTTGATATTGGTGTCAAAAATAATTTCAATGCATTCCCACTCTTTTATATTAAGCTATTTAAGCACTTATTTGATTATTTGCATGGATATACAATAAATTATTATATCTCACTGTGTCTGTTTATTTCAACTTAAAACTAAAATAAAGTTAAATCATCCAACTTTTTTTTTGTTTTGATCTTGAGTTGTTCCATCTTCTCTAAAACAAATTGTTAAGTAATTGAGTTTTTTACAAAAAAAATATAATAATAAAATAATTATTTCGTTTTATAACTCAGATAAATTTACTTATGATATAAAAAATTAATTTTAAAAATTAAAATAACAAAATATTTACAAGGATATTATTAACGCATTTGAGCCATGACCTTGGTAGATTGAGTAGACCATTCATTTTTTATTTTTATATTTTTCTCTCTACCTGTGCAGGACGATCTTTTGTCTCTCTTTTACTTATGCCTCAAATTTATCAACACACATATGTTTTTGTAATTATTTATAGTAATATATTTTTTGATCTACTTAGTGCATCTCTAAGTTCATGGTTACTCTTGTTGCAACAGTGTTGTTGATGTTGTTGATGGTAGTATATCTGGTAATGCATGCAAAAATATCATTAATATATATATATATATATGTATATTTATTTATTTATTTGTGTGTGTATTTATTTATATATAGTACACTTTCAAACATATCTATGCTATAAGCCACACTTTCTGTTTCACAACTTCATATAGTACATTTCTTTTAACAATATACTTACAGCTTGAACTATTATGATTTTATAGTAGATGCATCCATTTCCTTTTTTCAATTTTGGTTGATAGTTCTTTTTTTTATTCATTTTTCTATCATTTGCTTTTATTTTCTTGTATTTACTAAATGCAAAAATTCATAGAATGTGATTGGAGCATTGTAAAAACCAAATGAATAGATGATATTCATCTCTTGGCACAATTTTAAGTTGTTCTGTATTCTATATATATATATTTATTTTTTTGTTTATTTTCTTCTATTCATAACTTTTACAACTATACATTCTTAGTTTTCTACTGTTGTCTCAATTATCTCATTTTAATCAATCTTTAATGGTTTTAAAAACACATCTACAAAGCCATGAGTACTTTAATCTAAAGATATTTCTAAATGCTCATTGGCATTTTTAAATAAAAATGTAAATAGATATCTATTTTTGATTGATTGATGACAAATATACTTATAAGATACCAATTAAAATTGAGTGTGAAATTCATGGTTAAAAGTCTAACATATTCTTTGATATCTTTAAAATATAGAAATTCTATTCCAAGTCATATTATATTAGAACAAAAGGTGCTGCAATTTTGCTGATAATTTAATTTTTTCCCAAGAAAAACTTAGTTATAAATTTATGTGCATTTATCAACCTCAAAACAATATTATTTTCCAACTGCTTCTGCATTACAGCCTCAAAACATTACGTCTAAAATGAAGTGAAATATGACTTAGAACTGCATCTGCATTATTTTTTTTTAACATCATTTTATACAGAAGACTATAGGAAATCCAATTTTTCAGCTTCTAAGATTAACAATCAGCTTGTATATGGCAACCATTTTACTTATTCATTCTCTGTAGATACATTTGTTTCTTTCATGTTTGTAACAAACACACATTTTTTAAATAATTCTCACTCAAAAACACCAATTGCATTAAATGTTTAATATGTATTCAACTGAAAGCATATGTTTATTTGTTTAATTTTTCTTCATTACTTAGTTTTTCTTTTTAAGATGATACTAATGTCAAATCCTTGTTTTGATTTCATTTTGAATTTTTAAAAAATTGCTAAGTTATTCCTTGCATTAAGATATTGATTCAATTTCAAAAACCAAGCCTATGTGATGATTAGACAAAGCAATACATAATGGCATTACTTTATCCACATCTTTTGTAGAAGCATCTATGTTTGTGAGTAGGTATTAAACCACCTTGATTAATTTTGGGAACTGCTAGTTAGACACCTCCTATTTGGTGTGTGGACATCCCTATGCCACACACTTTGGCATACACATACTAAAACTCTTACTTATGTTAAATAGTTTTAGAATAAATTTACAATAATTCTTTTGAATGAATTTATTTAGATTTTTAAAATGAATATAATGATTTCATAAAATTTATCATGAATTTCTTTAGCATTAAATAAAAAAACCACAAATAAAAATAAACAAGGAAGTAATAAATAAAATCTATAAATCATTGTACATAAATATTTCACTATAAATTTATCTTAAAACTTTTTAGTAAAATAAAAGACTTATGGTGTGTATACGAGGTATGTGGAACACAAGGGTGTATACTAAGTGTTTCCTTTAATTTTTATGTGAATAAACATATATTTTTTCTTTATATATATATATATATATATTTGGTTTACATTAAATAAAAGTAATGTTAAATAAGTTCTTATTTTGAATGGAATTGCAAATAAAACTTGTATATCACATATTTGCTATAAAACCACTTAAAACATTCAAGTATTTAGTGTTTTGCTACAAACTCAATTACAATCCTTATATTTCTCTTCCATCCTTCGAAATTGTTTTGAAGGTTTATATGTTTTTTTTAAAAAAAAAATGAAACTTTAACAATTATAAAAACATTTATTTGGAAAAAATTATATAGTTTTTTATTTTAATTTTTAGAAAAAATTATTGCAATATTTCAAAATAAATTCTATTTATATTATTTTAAAATATGTTATAAAGCCTAGAATATAAACTAAATAAAACTATAAATAAATATTCAAATAAAATCATATATTTTTTTCTTCAAATAAAAACTTTAAAATGTAAAATTTTCATCATTGAAATCTGTAGAAATTTGATCATATACGTACATATATAGATACATTCACACAGAGAGTTCTTATTTTCTCTTTTTATTTTTTTATAAATGAGCCTTGAATGAATTAATATAGTGTAATCTCAAAACAACGACTGAGTAGGGTTTCTCGTTGATATATAATTAAGTAAACAAGCATTTGCATCCAACAAAATATCATCTTTGAATATCTTAATTTTCCCCCATAAAAAGAATAAAAAACAATGATAACAATGCACTGCTGTGCAAAAAACTCGTGCATGCCAATAATTCACAAAGCTTGATGATAAAACCTGTTAAAAGTGAATCTTTTCATATCCATTCACATCGAAAAAATCAGGCCCCAAAATCTGACTGCAATATAATTATTCAAAACATAAATATTGTAAAGTAAATACATTATTTTATTTTGATAAATAACACTCGAACTCATGAGAGCACAAATGGTGCCTTCCAGATTCACTACTGGTGTGAACTTTATCGCTTCTTGTGCACAAACAAAACCAACACTCTCGTGATCAGAAGGATATTAATTTCCACTAAACTATACAATTACAATCAAATTCAAAATTAAATAAGGAAAAAAATTCAAATCAAACATATTTCCTCTGTTTACCTCTTCAGTCTTTGTTTTTCCACCACATTGCTCTTCTCCCACCTGCAATCCACCTCTCCTTACATGAGACATAGTTCGGCAGCAAGCATTCTACATGGAGAGTCAAACCTTTCGTGCATCCAGCTCAGAAACTTGTTCCAGAGAGTGTTAGCCATCGCTAAGTGCCAAAGCTTGAGTAACCAGCATGAGATCGAAAACAAAAACACCCACAGTCACCTGCTCATTTCGACAAGAACTTGAAGCCCTCGTGGAATCAGCTTTGAGCTTGTGAGAAGCGTTGCACGTAGTAAGTTGTTGGGAATGATGGGACAGATCAAGGCTGCAGGAAACGTGGTATATATAAAAGCAAAGCTCACACACAGCGACGTTTTCTTCTCCCCCTTTCTTTCGTCTTTTATTCTGTGTTTCTTTTATCCTCTCGCTGGTCTTCAGTGATGGTACTGTTTTAGTAAAACTGCAGGGTCGACATTAATGAATCCTTATTTCCATGTGCTTCAACAAGCTTGAGTTTGATGCATACTCGAAGATGGGGATTGTCGCTATTATGTGGCTGACAAAACTATTATCACTCGGCACTGGGCTCACTGGACACTGGGGGGATCCTCCATGTCTGGTGACCTAACATCATTGGTGAGTTCCATAGGTGATGAAGATCTTGACACAGGTGGAGTTCACTTCTTGTAGTGCCAGATTACTGCCTCTCTCATGTGCGGTAATTGCAAGAGCGATGCATTCTCTGGACGATGCAGATGTTACCGAGAAATTGCAACCATTGTGGGCATTCATGAAGTCGAACCTTAGGTGGGCGAGTTGCAATTGGCCAAACTCTGCGGTGATGATTCATTAGAGACCTGCATAACCAAATGCCGCTTGCCATTCAGGGTTTCGATTGGAAGCCAACGCTTTAGAGCTGTGGCGCCGCCCACTGCCCAACAGCTGAGGATCGTGAGCTTACTGAATTGGCAGTTATAACTTTCTTGGTTTTATTGTGTTAGCCTCATTCGACTTCATTTTGGAAGCAACGGAGTGAATGACAATGCCATGTCATATGACGTTGCAATGGGGTTCTTGGTACCCAGATTCATAATGCCTCTGAAGTGTCAACGGGCAGTAGAAAATTAATATATAGACATATAGATACAGAAATGAATTCTAGAACTGGGTCTAGGGGTATAAGACAAAAGTTGAAGACAAAAAAATGGGTTCGTTGGCCTTCCGAAAACTCACCGCGTCAGAGATTGCGCGGCAAAGGCAAAAGAAAATTTGAGATAATTGGCGCGTCGCTAATGATAGTTGTTGAAGTTTTCTGGTGTTTGATTCCCAAGTACCATCTGATTTGTTCTGATGGTGAACAGTACCGACAGCAGCTGCTTCTACAAGAACGACCGTGAAGTCCACGTAAAGACGTTTTCTGACGCCCCTGAGGCCCGTCGAGCTGTACTACTGACACACCGTTTCAGGATTGTTGCAGGAATCAAAAGGACGCACCAAGAGGGACGGATGCACATCTGCATGCCGATTGCTGGGCTCTGATGGAAGTCAAAACCTATTCAATCCCTGATTACTCATGTCGACCAGGCAGCTTAACGTCAACTAATTGCTTTCCGTTTTGTGGACGAGGGCCCCCTCCAGATTTCATCCGACAGGGATGGCCGGAGGTAGAAGGATAGCCTACAGCGTTACGATACCCTAGATGTGCTCGCAGGACGTTCACAAGTCTCATTCTCCGTCAGAAAAAAAAAAAAAAAAAAAAAAAAAAAAAAAAGGTGAGGGTTGGTGGTCGTTGGTGTACCTTGCGAAATTATAGCATCGACTGCATTCTACCACGTCGTAGCCTCGAATACGATCAAGCTGCCGAAACACTTCAAACAGCTAGCTCTTCACCAATTGGACACCAGCTGGCTACAGTACGGGGGAGGTTCCAAAGAAATCGTCAAGAGCATGCACGTCCGTGATCACCAGGCAGGCAACTTTTTCAACTCAGAACTGAGGGTTTGTGACTTCAGCGTCGTCATCGATCACGTGGTAAACAATTCATGAACGCTAACTAAGCTGCAAGCGGCGGTGGTGGTGTCTAACTGTAGTCTTGGCTACAATGTCCTCCTCCCTGATGGACTACTAATACAAGCACACGTTAATACTGGTTGTGCGGTATCACCACTGGTAGCCGGTCCATCACATTCAATTGAATCCTTCACAATCTTCGCCGTATAACACGCCCGCATATCTTCGTCCCCGATTTGAAAGTTCAAGCGAGCCTCACGCGATCTTCTTCTTCTTCTTCTTCTTCTTCAGCAAGCGATCACTGAATAATTTCCACACGAGATCTCCACCAGCCAGAAGCTTCAAGCCCGACGATGGCGTCGATATGAATGTGCCCGCACTCATTCATTCCCCATGAAAAATGCATCAACAGTTGATCTAGAGGTCATAAACTAATTACACTGAACAATAGAATGTATGCATCTCGGAATCGGTGCTTGTGCCAAAACCTGCTTCAAGCTGAAGCTTCGTTATATGTCACGCAAGTTAAGTGTTCTATGGCAGCAGCCTCCGTTAAGGCCTTTTTAAGATGGAACAATGCAATGCAACTCATTAGCGACTGGAGTAGCAGGCTCATTGCCGTTGATTGAAGGGTAGTTAGTTTGGACTCAAAGCCATTCATCCGTGGGAGATGATCATCTGTTTTCTTCGGCTGCACAATAGTTCATGTAAATCTGATCAATTAGCATCGTGCCTCAACCGAGGGGCGGTGATCCAAGGTTGTTATGCACACACGCATGCAGATTTGGACTAGGGATTAGTTAATAGAATTTTGAACAGAAACAAAGCTGGCTCGGTGTGTATTAGACTTGCACATTAGAATGTGAACTGCAATTACTTTTGATTTGTTAGACTGGGTCCGTTACATACACGCTACGGTCATGTTGGATGGCGGCATCGCTGCAAGGAACTTACATATAACCAGGAAATACTGAACATTAATTAAGAAGGTAAGGAAAGCCACACACACACACACACACATTCTCTCTCTCTCTCTCTCTCTCGCTCTCTCGAAAAGATCTGAGGCTGTGCTACTCCTTCTGATCTCTGAGAACTTTCTCGCTAGTCACTAATATCGTACTAAATAAAATAATCGTTTACGAATCGGCCTAATTTCTGAAATGAGCTGACCCACAACCAGGAAGTCCACTGGAGCCTCCCAATCATTAAGTTTCTTAACATGTTACTGATATCGTTACCTTGGCAATAAATCCCTAGAGCTAAAATACGAGTACAGTAATTCATATCTCTCTGATCCATTTCAAAATAAGTTTCTGGCAACTTGATCGCTGAAAGGTGCAAAATAATATTTGATGAATTATCTCACTAATGCGAGCGTTCCCTAATGCGAAATACTAGCACCCGTTATTCGATCTGGACGATCTTGCCATAAATCTCTGCAGCCGCTGTGGAGAAGCCAATAAATAAATTGAATTTGTTAAGGGAAGAATACACTGATCATTCTACTTGATCTACTTTTTTCCCAAGTGTGTTCTTGTTGTTGTGCATCCATACTTTTAGAACATGTCGCTTGACACCAACATCTGAACAGAACTCTTGCACGGCTGGCTCGTCGTGCTTCTGTATCCTCCAGCCCAACTTCTCCGAAAAGGCGCCCATTTTTTCTCTCTGATTCGAAGTGAACTTTGTTCGGAACCTCTTCTTCATGGTAGATGGCGACCTGCCAAAACCACCATCTCCATCTCCTGAGTTCGCTGGTCTGGGTCCCAACAAGTAATGCTGGAACTGATTCACAGGACTGATCATTTGTGATGGAGACGGAAGAGCCAATGGATGAGGAGTAGCAGTCTGAGAAGGAAATCCTGGAGCTGTCATCTGTCCTCGCTTTCTGTCATCGCATCGGAAAATTTGCCAATCACAACTTTCCTCTACCTCTACCTCTTTTCTGTGATAGTTCCTATGACAATCACAGGCTGCGCATTTGAGAGATTCAATTGTGCCTTCCTCTCCACTAGGCATAAACTCCCCGCATCCATCGACAGCGTAGCCTCCGGAGAAGATAGCGTGGTTTCTGTTACACTCTTTGTAACTAATAGCTTTGTCTTTTGCGCTCACATTCTCCGCTTCTATTCGCTTAAGTTCGTCCATTTTGATGACTCCGAAACCACTGTTGAAAAACTTCAGCTTACTTGAATCATGAAGGCCAGCGAAGGTGGCAGCGATTGACATCGTCGAATAATCAACCTTGTGAGAAACCAAAGATTCCATACCTTTGCTGGTCTTCACTTCTAAAGCTTCCGACAAACATGAAGCTCTATGTTTCGCTTTCTTCAAAATACCTGTTGTAGGGACTCTGCATCAGTTGGAGTAATTATTCAATCGTTCGGAATGTGGTCGGCACTCGTTAATGATTTTCGACGTTCCTGCTAGTGCATTGGTGAGAGTCGAATGAGTGCCTGGAATACATGTTTATACAGTGTGGCTCAAAAAGGTGTTCGAAAACAATGCAGCTAAATGTGGACTCATTTATACCGATCCTGCACTCCAAGCTTCTCACGCTGCAGGTCTCTATCGAAGCCTTCGAGATGTGAATTACAGTCTCTCAATGCCTAAAACAGGTTCCTTAAAGCTAGCGAAAACTGGATCGGAGAAACTTCCTCCACCTATACGCTCGTAAACTATCACTTTCTCCAGTCTTAAATGAAGACGGGCTTATGAATTCTGAATGAGCTGCCAACAGATTGCAGAAAAGTATTCTGAAGTAAACTGTGATGTCTGAGAATCACGTAATTGATTAGGTCCTCTGAAGCGCTTTGGTACTATCCAGGTTACGAAAATAACTCTCAAAGTATTCCGCTCATGTACCTGCAGTCACTGTTCCTGAGTATCACTCATGCAACGAATCTAAGGCCCAAGCTTAGCACTCACTGGAGCGCAGAATGCTCGGTTTACGGAAAAAAGAGGCCGTATTAACGTATTTTGCGCCAGTTACTAGAGCAGATTCGGATTAGAATATTAAACACAACTAGGAAGAAATTATATTGGGATCATGTTATAAAGAGGAAGTGTTAGCTTTCCACGAAGGAGCACACGGGAAACACCTTTAATTTTAAAAATTGCTTCAAATTTTGGAGGGTCACTTGAAGTCTTTCGACGGAGTTACTTGAGAACACGTTCAAAACTTGAAGCTCCAGAAAGTGAGTCTGCCACACTAAAGCTGGTGACATACATCCAGGGCTCCGATGGCAACATAAGTCACAACCACTAGAAACCTCTCAGGTTGCAGTGACACAAGACTCGAGGAACAGCAACTCCACCTCGCCTTCCCTCAGACACACCAATTGCAGCACATCAATTTCAAAAACACATACACACACAAACACACCAAAACAGCGGTCTCTTCTCCTGACCTACTAAATCTGCCGCAGCCGTGGCGCAGATTCTCCCTAAACTCTACCCTCAACACTACCACCTCACATGTACGAAACCTGCCAAAACATCGTCACTCATGAGACGCTTATCAAACAGCGTGGTAGTCCACCGCATACAGTGACTTCACTAATGTTTATTCCCCCCTCCCTTACATTCACGCAGATTACAACTGAGGTCCAAGTCTCAGACTGCACTCCCCCTCCCTGAATGACGCAATACTCCACAGCACCGAGACTAGTCTTGCAATGGTAGGTACATAAATAATAATCGTAAAACACAGAAAACAGACTCTTAAAACGTAAACAAAAATAAATAAATAAATAATCTATAAACGTAATAAAAGCCACGAACGATGAACGAAGAAGAAGACGAAGACGTAGCAGAGAGCGAGAGAGAGAGAGAGAGAGCCAGGGAGAGCTACGACGACACTGAGCACGAGGGGGGGAATGGTAGGAAAGACAGAGCAGACAAGACAATGAAGCAAGTGAGCGAGGGAGCAATGAAAGGCGGAGCTTGTGTGTGCCAGGGTGGCAGGGTCGGTGATAGGACCCCTCCTCCCGGACCCAACCCCACGTGCCCGACCTGACGCCCAATCCAACCCGGCGTGACCGCGATGACAAGCCCGTCTACTCGACGGATCTCTTCGTTCGTTCGTTCCCTCCATCTAGCGAGCATCTCCGTACGATAATTCATACCCCGTCCTTCCTGTGTGTTTTTATCAGTTACAGTGTGCATTTTTATGTTTCTTGTGCGCGTCTTTTACTTTTCCAGCTTTTGCTTTTTGGATGATTTTGTAGAATGGGAATTTTCATCCATCCGCTACTTCTTGTGCTGTTTATGTGGAATGCCTTAATAGTTGAAACAATGTATATTAGACAAACAATTCATTCTTTGTAGATTACTTAAGTGGCCGATCAAAAAAAAAAAAAAAAAAAAAAGCAAAAGCAAAAGCAAAAGCATAGAAAAGAAAAGAAAAAAGACTTGAGAGAAGGAAATAGAGTTTTATAGAGAAGGAAATAGAGTTTTATAGAGAAGGAAATAATCTTCTAAATCCAATGGATAAATTTGACAGAAATCAGATTTCAAGAGGAATGTATTTTGTAAGGACATGAATCCATGCACAGCACCCTGCATTTGACCAATAACCCAATGGTTCATCACAAAATTATATCACATAGCATTATACTGCCTTTCAATAAGTAGTTCTCAGTTGTCAAAAATATATATATATATATATATATATAGATATATTGCAGTTTTGTGACCACAGCTTCCTTTGATCATAGAGTAGTACTCTTGTCTCATTAAGTGGATGATACAATAATGAATATCACAAGAACATGCATGGACTCAAAGGCATGCATGTATTCATTCATAATAGAGTGAGCAGTGGGGTCTCATTAGTTGATGTGGATGATATGATGATGATAAATATATCATTAAAATGTGGGCTTGAGGGGGGGGGGGGTGTTCTCATTGCTCCCCCCCACTCTACTCTATAACTTTACTCTGCCATGCATGCATTGTACCCCCCCCACCCCAACACATTCTATTATGTTTTGAGAAGTCAGTATGTATCTATCTATTTGTATATGGATGTTCACATGACTAAATTATGGCTCCGGGTGTACGTTGTTGGTGCCAGTAGAAGCAGCCTGAATACTTGAAATTTTGTATAGTTATATGGAGATTTTTTTGGGTATTTAAGTTTTTTAATTCACCATGTGTGTGTGTGTGTGTGTAAGATGTGATTTATTCGCAAAATCCTTACACCATAGTTGAGATTTGTTCTCAGTATGTGTACCCATAGATTTGAATGATATGTGTATGTAAGATTTCCACACCTTCTATGCATGGAATATCCATGATAGTGTGTAATTAATTATGAGTTGTACAAAATAAACTTGCTTAATCAATGTTTCAAAGATTGAGTTGAGATATTAAAGATAATTTTGCTATTAGAGTCAATATTGGTTCCTTCACTCCAAATTGATACCTTTTCTGCTTTAATTTGAACAACCTTGAATCCAAGCTACTTTGTTAGCAAAAATAAAGGAGGATATTTTACAATGGAAGGTGGGTCCAAACAAAACTTGAAATCATAATGAAGCTTGAAAACAACTGGAATTTGAATTTAGCTTAATATGGGGAAAGAAAAAACAAAAAACAAAAAACAGATATTCTTTGCAAAAAAATATTAAATATAAAATCTTTGATGATTATACACATGTGTATATAGCATTCACATTCATGTATATGTAAATGTGTATCATAATACACACATTTACTTGTATTCTTACACTCCTATAACAATGCAAAAAGCTTGCATTGATTAATTTAATGCCAAGATGATGAGTTGCATGGTAGGATACCCTTCATATCAACTCAACAAAAGCTGACAAATCCATATATACTTAATAGTATGCAAAATATCCATCTTTCTTTGTCTTATTCCTTTTGGTGTTTAATAGTTGAAGTATTCTAAAAAAGATGTATGCAGCAGAGAAGGATACAACTACTATGTAATGGTTTAGTGTTCACTAATAGATTGATACACTTTTATTAATTTGAAAATGGCTAGATCACTAATTATATAGTAACAAGGGCATAGCAATGTATTTTGTTGACAGAATTTTCACTAGCAGTTTTATTACCAACCAAAGTCATCAACTCTTTTTGCACCTTTATTTTTATTAAAATTTTATTATTTGAATATATATATATATATATATATATACCCACACATAAATAATATACCCTACAACACACACACACACACACACACACACACACATATATATATATATATATATATAAAAGAAATTAACTGACATTAAATGAAATAGAAGTATGGATTCATGCACATGTGCGCTGCCCCCTTGGCCCTCGCCCGGCCCGGCTTGATCTAATCCTACGTGGCCCTGGATTCACCACGAGGCAAGGTCCTAGTGGGGGGGGGATCGGTGATGCGCTGCCACCTCTTCCACTTTCATCGGCGAGTCTGACACACAACGCGTTCCCCAAAGTTGGGGAACGCGCACCCAACAACATTATTTAAACAAAAAAAACAAGCAAAAACACAAAACAAAACTAGGAGGGCATTTCCTTAGGGTTTGTTTGTTTGGGACCACAACAACACTTCCTTGGAACCCGATTTCCTACCTCTCACACTATTGTGGTGTATTTTTAAAAAATAAAAATGTTTGTTCTCTTGTGATTTTATTTATTTATTTATTTTTTCCTTCTTATAATGTTCCAATATTTCAACAGGAAAATCAATACTTTTTTTCATTATGTGTAATTTTTACATCTCAAATGTGGAGGAATTTAGAGTAGTGAATCAATATATAAAAGAAAGATCTATTGTAAAGATTTATTCATTATAATTTTTAAAAGTAGTGGTTTAAACTAATAGATGGTGAATACATTGCTCTACATTAATAAAATTTTGAGTTTTGAGGTTTATAATGATAATAAGATTGAATTTTTTTATAAGTAAATAAATATTATATATTGGATTTTGTATGATTTCAATTGATAAAATTAATTAATTTTCTATTATGATTATGATGTGATTTATGAGAAGTGTTATTTCCAAGTGCATAAAATACACCAATCCAAATCAATAACTCAATTAACTATGCATAACTTTTTTTTTAAAATGATTTACATAGTTTATTATAATTTTTTAATTTAAAGAGCATCAGAAATGATGTAAAGGAAATCATGTTGTGATAAATGTACATATTTCTTTGTTTCAATTATTTGTTAATTCAAAATAATGCTATTAAATATTTTCGACTTGCTATAAAACACAATAGTAGACTATTTTAAAATAAAACATATAAAGATCCATTTGAAATGGATGAATGTATCTATGTATCTATCCACATATAATGATTTGGTAAATTTACCAAAGAGTTTTTCTCTAAAACTTAATATTTTTTTATAGGATTTACTTTTGTCATAACTAATTAATTAAAAAAAGGAAGAACTAAAAATCTCCTATAGAATAATATACTAAATTATTCTCATATAGAATAATATATCTCATATAGAATTAAAAAACAAGGAAGAACTTAGTATATTATTCTGTATGAGATTATCTTTGTAACAGTAATATGTAGTTTGATTTATTTATTCATTTTAAAAAATGTTTTAAAACGTGGTTTTAAAGATGTTCAACTTTACAATTTAAAATGTATGTGCTGTATTTATGCCAAAGTAAAATGATCTCATGACTATCACTTCTTGAGTTTTTATGCCTTATATATTACCTCTTATTATACTTGATTTAATCTTATTACTATCACCTCTTAGAACGATTTTATAAATGGTATGTTTATAGCAAAATTATATTTATTTTGGTTTATTTTATTTAAAATTTATTTAAACTAGCACAAAATTATTGTTTAAGAAAATGATTTGTATGTTTTTTTTTATCTTTTAATAGGCCAACAAAATTATTTATATGCAGTAATTTGACTATGAAGAAAAATAACAAATTAGCTGAACAAGATGTGAGAGTTTTAAGTTTTTTGAATTTGATGGTTCGAATCATTTATTTTTTTGAAATATGTGTATCAAGAGAATCAAGTAGATGACAGAGAAATTCAACGTATAATATTATGATATTTAAAGACAGTTTTCAAATTCAAAAATCTTTAATTTTAAATGCTTATGTAATGGAAATAAATTCAAATATCATTATGTTAGTTATTAAATGGAATCAAACTGTAGTTGAATTTCCAAAAATATCGTTTGAAATTTCTGTATATTTGTATAATATCCCTTTGATTACAAATCTATTTCTTTCTCTTTATATTTAAAATTTCAGATTCTTTTTTAAGAAGTTCAAACTTCGAATATCAAAATGATAATTTAAAAATGTTTTAAACAACAAATATTTACTCAGGAAATATAAAAATTCAGTTTTCACCTAAAGGTATGAAAACTACTAATATGATTATAAATCACATTGAAAACATATTGGATTTTGTTGTACAGCAATAATAGCATTTTTAAAGATGTAGTTTCTTTTCTTTCAGTAATATTCTTTGATTCTTGTGTAAATCAAATGTCAAAAATATGAAGTGTGGCTATTATCACGCGGTTAAATCAAATCAGGTTAAAATCAATAAAAGTTGTTCATAAAACCTTCAACTCAAATGTGAAATGGGTGTTTTTCTTTTTTGTTTTTTTGCGATGTAAATTTACGCAAATGGCTGCTACTTTCAACGGGTTGGATTTTTAAAATCTGAATATATGTATTAGTATATTGGAGTCATATATATATACTTCAAATGAACAAAAATGAAATTTGGATCCACCTACGTTGTACTTTTAAAAATAAAAATCTTATCCAAGGTTAGCAATATTAAATAGACATATATTAAAACAAAAGATGTATATTTTTTTTCAAATTTTAAATTAATATAAAAAATTAATAAATTTACACTATTTTAAAATCTGTGCATTGATTTATTAATTAACATTCATAAATTTACTGAATATTAATTATGCTAAAATCAAATTAATGCTTAAAGACAAGAGGTGATCTTTTTAAGTAAATAGAGTGTGTTCACGAACACATCTATTTACTTTAAAAAAAAAACTAATATCTATTTTTATTTCTTTAATAAGATAAAATATAATAATGATAAAAAATTATATAAATTATTTACTTACATTCTTCTACTAAGTGATATTATTTACAGTAAACCATTGAATTATATATATTATTCAAATTTTATTGATTCTTAGTAAACAAACTACAAAATTTAGAACTTTAAAGTGAATGACATGTTGCTCAAATCTTTGAAACGTTCAAAATAATATGAATAATAATATTAAAAATGAAAATCACTCATGTTTGAGATTTTATCAATGTCATTTAGTTTTTATTCAAACTGCTCTTGGTGGTATTATCATTCTATCTATCTGCCACCCAAAGCAACAACATTGAATCACTAAATGATTTTAATGTTATTTTTGATGAAAATATTAGTAAAAAATAATAGAAAAAGAAAACTCCTTATCAATATCATCCATTATTACTTGGAACTCAAATCATTTTCATGTATATATAACTACCTCATTAACATGTATATATTTATTAATTTATTTATAGATAACAGTCTTTGATGATATAACTACAACAATGACCACATATTATATGAGGCTTTTTGAAGCACCTTGTTGGAATTCATGAGAATGAAATAAATTATTTTCTTAACATTATTATTTTAAAACATCCAAACATATAAAGAAACCAAAACTTTATTTTGAATTAATTAATTAATTATATATATTTTAAATTAATGATTAACATTTTAATTTTACATTATAAAATAATAGCTTTTATGCCATCTATTTTAAAAGAAATTCCAACTTAGATTTTTCACAACTTTAAATTAGAGCCACTTGTGATGTTATAACCATTCTATGTGACTTGTGCCATTGTTCCCTTCAATGAACGTCAACCTCTATGGACAGTTTTTTTTTTTTTTTTTTTTTTTTTTTTTTACTTTTTATTTTAGCATTCAAATGCTTTACCTTGTGACCACATTAAAAACATCACAACATCACATTGGCATGATAATGTTGATTTTATACCCAAATAGCAAAGAATTGATGGACAACACCAAAATTTGACCTCATCAAACATGTCAAAGAAACACACACACATTCACTCGTGACTTAAATGAGACTCATTTAGGTTTCAAAGAAAACGAAGAAAAACACCCCCCCCCCCTCCCCCCCCCTTAAAACTCCTTACATTGCAGTCTTAATGCATTATGACAATCCCAAATCTCTTTATATTGTCATGCTTTGCCTTCCGTGCAGAATTGCAGTCTCATGTGTAATGTATCCTTTGTCTTGTGACGCTGGAAACAAGGTGGAATTGAGGAACGAAGAAGTAGAAGAAGTTGGAGGGGGAGAAGAAGAAGATTGAAAGGGGGTTGACATCAAGTGAAGCATGCGAAGTGAGCGGGTGGAAGAAGCAACGAGCAGCCTAAATTAGACACACATCATCAATCAACGTTTCATGCACTGGTGGTGTTTTTTTTTTTTTTTTTTTTTTTTTTTTTTAATTTTATTATTATGATAATAAGGGGTAGCGTCGATTGCCTATTCGTTGTTGTCGTTGTGGTGGGATCAAACTCATGGTCGCCGCTTTCGCAAATTTCGTCCCGGGACGAAACCTGCTGCTGCTGCTGCGGCACAATGGTATGTTGAAGACGAATCCACCGACAGAATGATGAAATGGCTTATGGAGCAACAGATGAATCTGCCGCACAGCATGAAAGCCGCTCCGATCTATTGGGTCAATCCATGGCTCTAGCATGATCACCGAACAATCCATTGAGGTCGGGTTATAACAACAACAAAACTGAAGTGAAGAATCATGAATTTCACCCTCGCGATCTATGATGCATCGACCCTGTTCACGAACACGTCTAGTGACGGCTCCAGTTGCATCAAACGAGGGTACTAATTTGTAGAATGGTCCGCGGCACAAATCCGACCGAGCACGCGACCTCTCACGATTCCCGACTGATTTCTCATACTTGTGAACAGCTAAAACAGCCCACCCACCCACCCACCTGGAATAGTAACTCGCAACGTCTGTTTGTTGATTCTGGTTCATTTATCAACTTCCCTGAGACAACAACAGTGTCGGACTCGTCGAGTGAAAGTAAAGTAAGCAACGGTGGCAAGATGATGTGAGGTGTGTGTGTGTGTATGAAAAGAGAGAAAAAGTTGCCTCTTCATGACACACTCACTCTTCCATGACTTGGTTGGTTGGTTTTTTCAAGTCTGGCCACAACCCAGCTTCCACAATCCCCTCGAAAACCTCCACTTCTAGCGTGATTGATACTCCTCCGAAACTGAATGTTCGACAACTTCGAGATGCACAGAACGCAACACACACATTCTCCTTTCTCCTTCTCTCTTGGGCATGGGTCTTGAAGCCCTTTTGTTTTGATTGTTTGTTTGTTTGTTTTTTTTGTTTTTTTATGTTTTTCTAGCAGGAAAGGAATCACGGCGCAGCTCATGCCCACGCTGTCAGTTAGTCAATCAATTAAGGTGGTGTAGAATCGACAAAGAGGAGCATCAGTACCCATTTCTTCCAACCTCGGCACATGGTGGTGATGAAAATGCAAGCAATAATATTTGATAATCATGATAAACTTGAATCCTAATTAAACCTTAAATCCTTGATCATTTCTTCATGCCAATACCAAAGTCTTAGTTACTTCACTCTTTCTTTAATATTTCTTTGCACTGTCTCTAATTATAAATATGTGTTTTGTAGGACTTTTGAGTTTTGATAGTTGGTTTGATGTTCATTCTAGTGAATTAAACTATTAATAGAAATAGTTATTCTGAGTTACAATTAATTTCCTTAAAAAAAAAATTCTTCTTTATACTTAATTTTACATATTTTTACCATAGTGACACCTTTTTTTCTTCATTATCATTGTAAAAACATAACTTATGAACAAAAATAAATTTATTTTTTTAAATACACACATATATATATATATATATATATATATTTATTTATTTAGTGATGAATGAGTGGAAATCTATGTCATTAGACATAGATAAATTTTTCACATTTTCTTCTTCATATCCAATTAAAAAGCTTCTTTATCTCTTTGTATTATATCCAAGTTGTCTTATATATATATATATAATTAAATATTTTTCTATTTTATTCATTTATAAGTTTATAATTTAATAACACATTTATGCAAATATAAAAATAATTTGATTAAGAATATATAAAGAATATTTTTATCTATATTTATCTATATTTATTTTATAAAAATATATTAGATTATTTTCTTTAATTTCTATATGTATATATATATATATATATATATATATATATTGATATATCGATTGGAATTTTAAAAAAACTAACCAAGTTTTGGCCACTTAACATAGATTTAGATGTAGATGTTTTTCAATATTTGTAATGATATTATAACTACTTTCACCAACAAAAAAAAATAAAAAACATAAAAAAGAACAAAAAAATTCAAATGCAAATACAACTACCAACATCCAAGATTATTGTGATCAAAATCTTGTTTTTCTTGTAAAATAGAACAATTACAATGATATGGTTGATTCTACAATAGTGCTTATATAGCCACAAAATTGCTATCTTATATTTAAGTATAAAAAGATTCTTTTGTGTATTTGCAAATCTACCACAAACTGCAATAGATATTTAATTCGCAACAAGATTGGTTACAATTTTTATAATACTTATAATTCCTTCTATGAGCCTACAATATCTACTAAGCCATAGTAGATCATGTATTTTGTGATCACATTCAAATACAACATTTACTATTATAGATAATGTAATTGTAGCTCTCAACAATTTAAGCCACCAATGGCAATCAAAGTTATTAATGTTTAAAGCCATGCTGACGTGCATCAATCTTTGAGATGTATATATGTAAGATATTTCTATTGAAAATGTAATTGCACATGAACATGGAATTATCATTGCTTACATTCCTTTGCACCTACTTTCAAGTCATGATGCAATGTTTTGTATGCTATCTTATACCATATAGAATTGGAATATGTAATTAGGTTCCATGTAGCGTTGGAAATATGTTTATGTTGAACTTTAAACTACTAAGCATTTGTGACCAAATTGATCTTCTTATTTATATCTTTGAAATTGTCCATAGGCATTGTGATCCAATCCTTTAATGCACCATGTAGACCCTCAACAAATAATGAATAACCATATAGTAATCTAAAAGAAATTTGTCTTATAAATTAGATCCAATAATACAATATCAAGTGCATATGTGGATATATATATATATTAATTTGCAAATTCAATCACCTTGAAAGATATAAAGAACAAGTAAAAAATCATGCCATTAAGTCAAAGACATGAATCTCGAAGAAAGAAATCCTCAATACACTCTTATGACACTAAAAAGAACTAGAAAGTCATTCAAAGATGATATATTATTAAACTATAATGGCTATTGCCAAAGACAAGAAAACTAAAAAGTCTTAAAATAAGACTACGGACTAGAAAGGCATTGATAAGAATGAAGAAGACCTCACTTTGTCATGGACATATATATTTAATCCAATAGTTACTTATATTTTTAGATAGAAATAGGTAAATATAGATTAATTTCATAAAATCTTCTAAAGAAGCTTTTTAGAAGCTTTATAGACATAGTTTTGACTTTAGATGTGTTTGTAGGTTAGAAACTTGGCCAACAAGTTAACCACTTGTTGGTAGCTCATGGAACAAGTTAACTCCATATAATAGCTTGTAGAAGAAGCTAACTATGTAGTGCTTACATATGTAACTTGCGTTATAAGTTAAAATATATAGCTAGTAAAGTTAGCACATGTTGGAGGTCCTATAGAATATTGCCATGTAGCTCTTAGTTAGAGAGTATATATGGAGGGAAAAATGAAGCATTCTTCACTCTTCTCAATGCTTTTTGAGTCCTTAGTATTATTCCAAGGCTTTCTAGTCTTTTTATTTTTGAAAATAGTAATTCTAGTTCAATATTATATTATCACTGAGTGACTTTCTAGTTCCTTTCAATGATACAAGAGTATATTAAGGATTTTTTTTCTTCAAGTTTTATGTCTTTGAAAATTTAATAAGAGTGCCAACTTACTGTTTTTGTCTTGTTTTAGAAGTGAATGGATTAATTCCTTTCTATTATTATATTTTGAAGGTTGCCGACTACATATCTTTTAAAAAATAATCTTATTTTTTAATATTGATTTTTTCCTTACAAGAAAGTGAAAAAACAAGATTGTTTCTTTAAAGATAGATAGTCCGCAATCTTCACTTCTAAATCAAATATTTTATAATAAGATTTAATGAAAATTTCCATGAAGAAGTTCAAAGTCTATGTCAAGAAGTTGTGCAATTGAAGGAAGCAAGTAGATTAACTTCACAACCAAATCCAAGAATTTTTATTTTTGTAAGTACAATATGAACTAAGATTAGTATGTCTAAGAAGTTAGATAGAACAAGATCAAAATTTCAAGGATTTTTGCAACAAGTCAAGCTCTATCTAAGGTTGCATCTCTTCTAATATCCTAATGGATTTACTCAAGTTGGATTTGTAGGTGCTCTTTTATTTGGAAGTGCTCTCTCTTGATTTGCACCTTTCATGAAAAAGGATTCACGATTTTTTTATGATTTGAATTCATTTCTAGAAGTACTTATGGCCATATTTAGAGAAAGTGATTGAAAAAGAGAAGTAGAGATTAAGCTCTTATTTTTATAATAAGGATCATAATTAGCCACTATATATATTGTTGAATTTCAAAACCTTACTTGTGAGGTGGACTAGAATGACAAAGCTTTTATCAATTAATTTTGGTATGAATTGAAAGACAATGTCAAAGATTTGTTATTAATAATAGCAAAGGCATAATCTTTGGAATAATGTATTGTTCAATCCATTGTATGTGACAATAGATTATTTAAAAATCATCAAGAACAAAGACTTCGCTGGAGAAGAACAAGTCAAGTAATAATGAAATTACTTAAGTTTTTTGAAACTTATTCATCAAGGCCAAAATCAATGCAAATTGATATGATATGTTTTAAATTCCTCACAAGACAAGAAAAAACTTGATATCATCAAGAGGATCTTTGCTTGTATTGTGGAAAAACTAGACACACTACTCAATATTATCCAAATAAATAACACAATTATAAAATGAGAAGCACAATTGCCAAAGAAGACAATGTGTCAAAAAACGAGTTGCTTTAGCTACAATAGAGACCGTACGGCTAGAATCATATACAACATCTACTAAAGGTCCTATTCTCTCTTGAAATCTCTCACCTTATTTTATAATAGAAGTTTGTTTAGGACCAAAAAATTATAAAGGCTTAGCCTTGTTGGATTCATGAGCCTCAACTTATTTTTATAGATGAAGACTTTGTCAAAACACAAGATATATCCTTAGTCAAGAAAATAAAATTTGTGCATATAGAAATAATAGATAGATGTTTATTGTCTTTTAGGAATGTTACACATAAAACTATTCTTATAAAAGTAATAACTAATGCTTATAATAGTTTAGTAATATTTCATGTAATTAAATCTTCTTTTAACCCAATTATTTTAGGATTATCATGATTAGAAAGATATAATCGTTAGATAGATTGAATTTCTTGCAATCTTGATTTTTCCTATACTTTAGTTCAAGGACTTGCTAGGGAAGTAGAAATCCATAAGTCTAGTACATTCAAACCATTATTGATAGGTGCAAGAACTTTCATGCATGCCACAAATGAAGGGCGATCTTTTGCTATATATTCCACATCCATTGTTGATGGTGAAAAGATATCAAATGGTATTCCTAACCAATATTAAGATTTCTAAGATGTTTTTGAAAAAAAAAGATGCAAATATTCTTTTAAAGTATTGTCTTTATGATTGTTCCATCGATCTTCAAGAAAGAACTCAACCATTATTTGGATCAATCTATAGCCTATTACAAAATGAGTTGGCTTCACTCAAGTAATATATTGATGATCCCTTGGCTAAAAACTTTGTACACCATTCTAAATCTCCAACCGGGGCTTCTATCTTATTTGTAAAAAAAAAGATAGATCTTTGTAAATGTGTATAGACTATTGAGCACTTAACAAGATCACCATCAAGAATAGGTATCCTCTACCTTTGATTTTAAGACTTCTTCATTAATTAAATCAAGTAAAGATCTATACAAAAATAGATCTACGAAGAGCATATAACATGGTTTGTATTAAAAAAGAGATAAATAAAAGATTACTTTCTAAATTAAATATAGAAATTTTAAATATAATATCATACCTTTTGGACTCACAAATGTGTCAAGGACAAAGACTCGATGAGGAAAAATATACACCAAAAGGCTATCTCGATATAATAAGTCAAAATATAAACAAGTAGGTATATTAAAAGGAAACTGGAATGGCTATTGCCACAAGACAAGAAACTAAAGACTCTTGAACCTGGACTAGAAGCAAGAAAGGAGTTGACAAGAGTGAAGAAGCCTTCACTCTTGTCTCTATATATACTATCTAACTAGGGGCTATGTGGCGACGTTCTATAGGACCTCCAATATGTGTTGACTTTGTAGGACACATGCCTTGACTTACAAGGCAAGTTTTTCTACGTGAAGGCCACATAGTTAGCTTGATCTTCAAGCTAACAACATGTGTGGCACATGGCCAACTTGTTGACTACGTTTCTAATCCAAAAAGTCAATTAAAGACACCTATGAAGTCAAAGCAGCGTCTAGGAAGTTTCTAGGAAGCTTCTATATTAAATATTATACAATTAACTTACTTTTATCTACTTTTACTTACTTCTACCTATTTCTATATGTAATTATTAGCTTACATGATTATGGCCGTGACATTACCCCTCCTTCTAGAGACGAGTTCCACGAGGAGCGGTCATCATATGTTTAGGAAATCTATGATGCGACGAATTGTATTCGCCACATACTCTGATCTCTGTTCTCTTCGAAGATGATTGATAGGGCCTCTCAACCATCGGTAGTGTCCCATACCAGGGCGGGAAGACCACCCAGTTATTTGATCATTATTGAGGCCTTCATAACTTCCTTCGAATAGAATATTCGGAACACCATCAGGAGTTGTTCCTACCTCTAGCAAAATCACCAAACATCGGGAGTCCCTTCCCAAATCGTGATACCAAACGCGTTGTATCTCACCATCTGTTCGAGGAAGAACATGTCGTTCTTGAAGATCTTCATCTCGATTGCGTCGTCTTGAAGGTTGTGACAATCGTAATGTCTCGTCCGGCAGGTCAACAAACGAAGGTTCTTGAGTTGAATCTGCTGGTTGTTGGCTCTCCATCTAATTAGCGTCACAAATGCAAAGAAGTTACAAACAAGGATAGGAAATTGAATGTTATCTTGCCTCAATCTTGTCTCTTTTATAAGAGAGATTTTCATCTTCGTTTTGATGGATGTCGTTGATGAAAAACTTTGACTTTAGTTGATGCATTTGCTAGATTCCTGGATGGCTCTCATGTGCGTTCACTAATATCATATCCGCGCCAATGAACAAGATATTCCAGCTTATTTCGGCGCCGCCTTGAGTCTAATATCTCTTCCACCTCAAATTCTTCATTATTATCTACTTCTATAGGAGGCGGTGGCATTTGTCTTCTTCCTTGTATATCCATTGTCTTATACGGTTCAAGAAGAGATACGTGGAATACAAGATGGATCTTCATTGACTCTGGTAGATGTAACCGATATGCAACTGGGTTGATCTGTTCAGAAACAGAAAAGGGGTCAAGCCTACGATAGTCCAACTTGTCACAAGGTGGATTAGTCTTGATATTGCGACGAAGTAGCCATACCTTATCACCCACGTTGAGTTGTGGTTGCTCCTTACGATATAGATCTGCGTTTATCTTTTGTCATTCTTGAGCTTCCTTGAATTGCGTCTTCATTATTGCATGTAACTCTGACAACCGATTTGCCATATCTTCTGCTGCAGGATTATCAACTTTTGAAAAATCAAAAGTATCAAGTCGTGGATGATAGCCATAATTGGCAAAGAAAGGTGTTTGTTGCGTGGAAGAATGTACCGTATTATTATAAGCAAACTCTGCCAATGGTAGAAGGGTTGTCCAATCATCTTGTTGGTAGTTGATAGTACATCTTAAATATTGCTCCAAGACTTGGTTTACGCGCTCTGTTTGTCCATCAGTTTGAGGATGAAAAGCCGAAGATAGTTTTATGTCCACTTTTAAAATCTTGAAAAGGGTCCTCCAAAATCTTGACACAAATTGAGTTCCCCTATTTGATATGATATCTTTAGGTAATCCATGATAGCGATAGATATTATCAATGAAAAGCTTAGCTGTTTCTTCACCTGTGATAGATTTTGTACATGGCACAAAATGTGCCATCTTGGTGAAACGATCTACTATCACAAATATAGAATCATAAGATCTTGAGCTTGGAAGATCTATGATGAAATCCATAGAAACAGAAGACCATGGTTGTTCTGATATAGGTAATGGCTGAAGAAGTCCGTAAGGTCGATGACGAGGAATTTTTGATCTTGAACAAATATCACATGATTGTACAAAGTCTTTGACTGACTTCCACATTTGTGGCCACCAAAAATCTCTTGATATGAGTTCCAAAGTCTTATTATATCCAAAGTGCCCTGCTGCTGGAAAGTCATGACGTGCTTGAAGAACACGTAAACGTGCTTCTCCTTCTGGAACATATAGGCGTCCTTCAAAATATAATAGATTATTCTTGAACTCAAACTTAGAAGGATCATGAGACTTGGAAGAATTATTCTCGATATCATAAACAAGAGGGTCTGAGGACATACTGGACTGGATTTGCTTGAGAAAAGTTGAATCAACAGTCAATGTTGATTTCATTGCTCGGAGATGAAATTGCTCCGGTTTCAAGAGGACCGTTCTTTGTTGCTCAAAAGCTGCATCTCCTTCTTTTGGTACAAAATAAGAACGTCTAGATAGGGCATCGGATAAACCTTGTTGTTTTCCTGGCCGATAAGTGATAATGAACTCGAATCTTGACAAAGACATACTCCAACGAGCTTGACGACGATTCAACACGCGTGCTGACATGAAATACTCGAGGTTCTTGTGATCTGTATACATAGTGACTGGACTAGAAGCGCCTTCTAGATAATGACGCCATTCTTGAAAGGAATCCACGATCGCAAGAAGTTCTTTATCGTAGATCTCATAATTGATCTCGGCTGCTGAGAATTTTCTTGAATGAAAAGTTATCGGATGGAGTTTGTCATCTGTTCCCATTTGTGATAAAACTGCACCCAAGGCAAAATCTGATGCATCTATTTCCATAAAAAATGCCTTGGAAAAGTCAACACGATATAAGACTGGTGCAGAGACAAACGATGTCTTCAAGGCTTCAAATGCTGCTTCCGCTTCTTGATTCCATTGAAATTTATCTTTACTAGTCAAGCGTGTAAGTGGAGCTGCAACTCGTGAGAAATCTTTGATGAAGATCCGATAGTAATTCGCAAATCCCAAGAAACATTGAACATCTCTTACTGTCCTTGGAATCTTCCAATCCACGATTGTTTGGACTTTCTTAGAATCCATCATGAGACCATCATTTGAAATGATGTATCCTAAAAAGTCAACTTGAGTAGTGTGAAATACACACTTTTCCATCTTGGCGTACAATCCTGCATCTCTAAGTTTTTGTAATACTTGACGAACATGTATTTCATGTTCTTCGACGTTCTTGGAATAGATCAGGATATCGTCTAGATAGCAGACGACAAAATTATCTAAGAATTCACGAAATACATCATTCATGAGATGTTGAAAAGCAGCTGGTGCATTCGTGAGTCCAAAGGGCATGACATTATATTCAAAATGTCCATACCTGGTTCGAAACGCAGTCTTCCATTCATCTCCTTCTTTGATCCGTATTAGATTATATGCTCCTCTTAGATCTATTTTTGTATAGATCTTAGCTTGATTCAACTGGTCAAGGAGTCCTGATATCAAAGGTAATGGATACATGTTCTTGATTGTGATCTTGTTGAGTCCTCGATAATCAACACACATTCGTAAAGATCCATCTTTTTTCTTTACGAATAGAATTGGAGCTCCTGCTGGAGATTTTGAATGGCGTATGAAATTCTTCGCTAAATTCTCGTCAATATATGTCTTGAGTTCAGCCATCTCATCTTGCGATAAACTGTAAATTGGTCCAAATGGTGGCTGAGTTCCTTCCTTGAGGTCGATTGAACAATCATATGGACGATGCTCAGGAAGAATATCTGCATTCTTTTTCTCAAAAACGTCTTGATACTCCTGATATTGACTTGGAATGCCACTTGAAGTCTTTACGTTTTCAGAAATATGTGCAGCATAAATAGCAAAAGTTGATCCTTCTTTTGCTGCGTGTATAAATGCTTTTGCACCTATCAGTACGGGTTTTACTGTACTAGACTTATAATTTTTTACTTGGTTCGTAGAACTATTAATAACGCTTTTGGAAAAGTCAAGTTTACGCGAATTCCAATCTATTCGAGGGTTATATTTTTCTAGCCAGGATAAACCTAAAATAACTGGATTGGACGGGGATTTAATTATGTTAAAAGCTATGTAGCTATCATGACCGTCTATTGTTACTTTTATAGGATGAGTTTCATGAGTGACATCTCCAGAAGACAAGAGACGACCATCTATGACTTCTACATGTACTGGTTTAGGTTTCTGTACATAGGGTATTTTACGACTTTTAACAAATTGTTCATCTAAAAAACATGCTGAGGCTCCCGAATCTAATAAAGCAGAGGCTTTGTAATTCTTAGGTCCTAAATATAAGTCTATTATAAAACAAGGAGAGGGTTCTGAGGAGAGGATAGGACCTTCATTAGGAATTGTACAAGGTTCCAGCTGCACGGTCCCTATTGTAGCTGGACGAATCCGTTTTCTGACATGTTGTCTTCTTTGACCGTCGTACCTCTCATTTTATAGTTGCGTCGTTTCTTTGGACAATGTTGAGCAGTGTGCTTAGGTTCTCCGCAATATAAATATAATCCTTCTTGACGACGACGAATCTTTTTTTGCTCAGTTAGAGGTTTAAAACGTATCGCGTCAATTTGCATGTCTTCTACTTCCGAATGTACGTTTGGCAAAGATGTTGATGTTGCCATTGAGTAATAACGTTGAGGTTCCCGTGAATGATTCTCAGATCGAAATTCAAAAAGTCGATTATCACATTTTACTGCAAAATCAATTGCTTGACTCAAAGTTTGAGGATCAGGTAAGTTGAGCATCAATTTCTTTACTTCGTATTGCAATCCATAAAGAAATTGACTGATGAGTGCAGCATCATCCCACTTGATGTCAATTGCAAGTTGTCGAAATTGTGAAGCATATACTGTTACTGAGCGATTTCCTTCTCGCAGAATTCGGATCTTATTTGTTGCAACACGAGTTGCATCGTGTTCACCATACATAGATCGAAACTCCGCCAAAAAAGCTTCCAAATTGTCCAATATTGGATTTCGTTGTTCAAGAAAAGACAAAAACCACGATAATGCAGAACCAGAAAGTAGAGTGCCAATAAACCTGACTTGTGATCCTGGAGTTGGATAGCTTTGCGGTTGAAGTTCAATTGCCAATTGTACTTGATTGATGAACCCTCGAAACTTTGATCTCGTACCATCAAATTTCTCAGGTAAGGCAATTCTTGGTTCTCTAGTGCTTATAGGGTGTTGTACAATTGGAGAAGGAACGTGATTTGTTGTAGATGTTGAAGCAGCTCCGATCATCTCTATATCTCCACTTTTTGCTATTCTTGTTCTTTCCTGTGTTGGTGAATTGAGTTGATGCATCGCAAGCATTAACTCCCTCATTTGCTCTTGCATTTGTGCCATTGCACTCTTCATTTCAACAAGCTCTGCCATAATGACACTAAGAAGAAAAATTTGTTTGATATTGCTCAAGACAAAAGAAAAGAAAGACTTGATAACAAAGAAGATACTAAGAACAATATCAGTTTAGAAGTGGGTAATCCGCAAACTTCTAATACGCTTATGTCTTGTCAAGAGAAAGGGGTAATCCACTCTTACTCAAGAAAAAACAAAGCTCTGATATTGTAAGTGTACTCTTGTCAATCTGTCAAGGACAAAGACTCGATGAGGAAAAATATATACCAAAAGGCTATCTCGATATAATAAGTCAAAATATAAACAAGTAGGTATATTAAAAGGAAACTGGAATGGCTATTGCCACAAGACAAGAAACTAAAGACTCTTGAACCTGGACTAGAAGCAAGAAAGGAGTTGACAAGAGTGAAGAAGCCTTCACTCTTGTCTCTATATATACTATCTAACTAGGGGCTATGTGGCGACGTTCTATAGGACCTCCAATATGTGTTGACTTTGTAGGACACATGCCTTGACTTACAAGGCAAGTTTTTCTACGTGAAGGCCACATAGTTAGCTTGATCTTCAAGCTAACAACATGTGTGGCACATGGCCAACTTGTTGACCACGTTTCTAATCCAAAAAGTCAATTAAAGACACCTATGAAGTCAAAGCAGCGTCTAGGAAGTTTCTAGGAAGCTTCTATATTAAATATTATACAATTAACTTACTTTTATCTACTTTTACTTACTTCTACCTATTTCTATATGTAATTATTAGCTTACATGATTATGGCCGTGACAAAATGCACCAATTGCTTTTCAACATCTAATAAATAATATCTTTTGTGAGTTTCCTAATGATTTTATTGTTTGTTATTTGAATGATATTTTAATCCATTCTAAGAACATAAAAGAATATGAAGTTTATATTCATCATGTATTACAAAAATTATGAGATGCAATATTATATACAAAAATAGAAAAGTGTGTATTCCATACTATTCAATTTGATTTTTTGAAATACATCATTTCCAATCAAGACCTTATAATAGATCCAAAGAAGGTCTAGACTATCATAAATTAGAAGATTCCAAGAATAATAAGAGATGTGTCATGCTTTTTGATCTTTGTCAATTATTACCAAATCTTTATCAAAAACTTCTCAAGTTGTAGCTCTATTTATATGTTTGACTTGTGAAGATAAACTTGAGTGGAATAAAGAAGCTAAAGTATCATTTGTTGCTTTGAAAAAAGAATTTATTTCTATACCAACTTTATATTGCCTCAACTTTTCTAAGGTATTTTTTATGAAAACAAGTGCATTAGACTTTGCCTTGGATGCAATATTGTCACAAATGGAAACAGATGAAAAACTCCATCTAGTAGCTTTCTATTCCAATAAATTTTCAGTAATTAAAATTAACTATGAGATCCACAATAAAGAACTTCTTACAATTGTGGATTCATTTCAAGAATGGCATTATTATCTAGAAAGCACTTCAAGTACAGTCATAGTATATACAGATGAAAAGAAGCTTAAATATTTTATGTTTGCACGTGTTTTGAATTATTACAAAGTCCTTAGGAACATGTCATTATCAATATTTGATTTTAAGATCACATATCAACTGGAAAAACAATAAGATTTTGAGATGCTCTTTCTTAAAGGTCTTATCTTATACCAAAAAAAGAGACATATCTTTTGATCAACAAAGAATAACCTTCTTAAAGCTAGAATATTTTTATCTTTGAGTAATGAAATCAACATTGACTATTGAATTGACCTTTGTCAAACAAATTCAATCAAGTATGTCCTCTAATCTTCTTGTTTATAATATCAAGAATATTTTATCTAAGTCTCATGATGTTTTGAAGTTTAAGTTTAAGAACAATCTATTCTATTTCAAAAGATACCTATATGTTCCAAAAAGAGAAGCACGTTTATGTATTTTTTAAGTACATCATGACTTTCTAATTGCACAATATTTTGGATAGAATATGACTTTAGAGCTTATATCTAGAAATTTTGGTGGCTGCAAATATGGAAGGTAGTAAAAGACTTTGTTCAGTCATGTGACATTTATTCAAGATTAAAAACTCCTCATCATCGACTATATGGACTTCTCCAACCATTTCCTATATCCAAACAACTATGGTCTCTTATTTTTATGGATTTTATTACAAATCTTTTAAGTTCAAATTCATATGACTCTATATTCATAATTATAGATTACTTTATTAAAATGGCATATTTTGTAATATATAAAAAATCTATTTCATGTGAATAAACACCTAAGCTTTTCATCAATAATATCTATCGCCATCATGGATTGCCAAAGAATATTATATAGGATAGGAGGACTCAATTTGTATCAAGATTTTGAAAAATCATATTCAAGATTTTAAAAAATACTATTAAAGATTCTAAAGATAGATATAAAGCTTTCTTTAGCTTTTCATCCTCAAACTAATGGGCAAAAAAAATGGATGAATCAAGTTTTGGATCAATACTTGAGATCTACCATCAATTATCATCAAGATGATTAGACAACTCTTTTACCATTGGTAGAGTTTGTATATAATAGTTTGATACATTTTTCTACTCAATAAATATCTTTCTTTGGAAATTATGGTTATCATCAATGATTTGATACTTTTGACTTTTGAAAAGTTGATAATCTTGCACTAGAAGATTTGACAAGTCATTTGTCACAGCTACATATAACAATGAAGGTACAGTTAAAGAGAGCTCAAGAATGACAAAAGATTAATTCAGATGCTTATTGTAAGGGATAATCACAATTCAATGTAGGTGACAAGGTATGGTTATTTTGTTGCAATATTGAGACTACTCACCCTTGTTATAAGTTGGACTATCATAAGCTTGGATCTTTTCTTATTAGTGAACAAATCAATACTAATGCTTATTGATTATATCTAATAGAATCTATGAAGATCTATCTCATATTTCATGTCTCTATTCTTGAGCCATATAAAACAGTGAATATTTTGGAAAGAATATAAATGCCACCTTTGTTGGAGTAGAGAGAGTTTGCTTCAAGAAAGCGCTGAGCTTCTGGCTGCTACTAAATGCTCAATAAAGTCTAAGATATAAATTTACTAAGTTTATATATATATATATATATATAATATTTTTTCTTTTAGGGCAATTAAATCAATATATAAGCCCAAGTACAAAAAAATAACACCCAAATGTATGATAAAGTATCTTAAAATCTTGTATATCCTTATGAGAAATATTTTTGAACTTCAACAGCTCATATCTCATGATCGGACCGTCCAAAAAATCTAAAATTTTGTATGAAGTATTGATATACTTTCAAAAGCTACCACAAAAAAATTCAACTAAAAATTCATTACAGATCTTGAGATATTATCAAAACCCTAACAGTAGCTTTAAACCCTTACTTACATACACCTATGTGTTATTTTCTTCATAACTCACAAAATAAGTACTCAAATACCATGAAACTTTGATTTATAGCTTTTTAACATAATAACTCATACTTATAAAAATTTTGAGCCAAAAATTCATCTAGAAACTTAAGATATGGTTCCAACCATTACTATCAATAAAATGACTTACTTACTGCCTCTAAATTTCATTTGCTGTCTTCAATGCCATATAATTCCTTCATCTAGACTTAGAATTCATTAAACAATATATATAAAGTATAGCCAAAAAAATGTTCTCTCCAACTCTAGTCGCCGATCTTTCATTGCTCTCTGTACGTATATGTTATGCTTCAAAGAATGATATTAGATACAAATTTGACACCTTAACTTTGAACACCTATATATCCTTTACGAAAACTCGAAATCACACAAATTCTTCATCCAAATTATACTCAAAACCTTGAACTTGCTGATTCTAGTCTCTAAAGTTCGAATGCCTTCAAAAATAAAATCCTAAATCCTAATAAGGCCTCGGGTAGCCTCTTTGAAGCCCATTGGGCATGACATTAGACCAATAGGGATGAAGGTCTTCACTCCTTGCCTTCATCCAACCATACCTTGCTTTAATCCTTTCCAATAAGCTTCTTAATAGTTTAAAATTTCATCTTTAAACTCCAACCTTCTCTTAAGCTTTATACTAAATATCTAAATCCTACATAATATAAATACTATAATCAAAATAGATAAAATTCCAAATATTTTTTTTTATATCAATTCTCTTTAAGTTTATTTACTAACCACTCTAATCTAGATCAAGATTACAAACATATTATATATCTTAATTGATTTTTATATATTATAAGCAATTACAATACGACACTTCTTCCTATAAAAGTGGATAATAATTAAAAATTCAATGTGAAAGAAATCTTAGATTTAAGGCAGTGCCAAAATAAATTAGAATATCTTATTCATTGGCACAAATATGATATTAGTGAATGAGAGCGAGCATAGAATCTTGCAAATGCAGCAAAGAAGGTTGAGGCCTTTCATTGATGACATCCATCAAAACTAAGATAATGAATTACAAGATCCATGTAAGATGATGACCATTCCTTGTGGAACTTGTTCTTAGAAGGAGAGATAATACTAGGGACATTTATATTTATTTCAATAGTTACTTATATGATTAGGTAGAAGTAGGTAAATATAGATTAATTTCATAAAGTCTTTTGGATAAACTTCTTAGAAGCTCCATAGATACAATTTTGACTTTAAATGTGTTTGTAGGTTAGAAACTTGACCAACAAGTTAACCACCTATTGGTAGCTTGTAGAACAAATTAACTTTGTATAATAGCTTGTGGAATAAGTTAACTCTATATAATAGCTTATAGAATAAGCTAATTATGTGGCACATATATAAGTAATTTGCCCTAAAAGTTAAGACATGTGGCTAAAAAAGTCAATACATGTTGAAGGTCCTATAGAATATTGCCATATAGCTTCTAGTTAGAAAATATATATAAATGTAAGAGTAAAGCCTTCTTTATTCTTGTCAATGCCTTTCTAGTCCTTAGTCTTATTCAAAGACTTTGTAATCTTCTTGTTTTTGATAATAACTACTCTAATTCAATATTATATCATCTTTGAGTGAATTTCTAATTTCTTTGAATGATACAAGAGTATATTAAGGATTTTCTTTTGTCAAGACTCATGTCCTTGATACACTTTTGCCTCCATATATACTCTTAATTAAGAGCTATGTAGCAATATCCTATAAGACTTCAAAACATGTTGACTTTGTAAGACATGTATCTTAACTTCTAAAGTAAGTTATTTACATGTACGCCATATAATTAGCTTGTTTTGAAAGCTATCAATACGTGGTTAATTTATTGACCAAGTTTCTAACCTATTAATTAATTACAAATCACATAAAATCAAAGCAACATCTATGAAGCTTCTAAGAAGCCTCTCTAAAAGATATTATGAAATTAATTTATTTTTACGTACTTCTATATAATCATATAGATATTTATTAGAATATATATATATATATATATATATATATATATATATATATATATATATATATCTGTGATATTACCTCTCCTTCTAAGGACAAGTTCTACAAAGAGCAATCTTCATATGTTGAAGAAATCGAAGATGTGACAAATTGTATTTGTCACATATTCTGATCTTAGTTTCCTTTATAGATGATTGATAGGTCCTCTTAGCCATGGATAGTATTCCATACCAGGGTAAGAAGACCATCATGTTATTTGGTCATTATTGGGGGCTTTATAACTTCTTTAAAAAAAAATAATTGGAACACCATCAAGAGTTGTTCCCATCTCTAATAAAATGAGTAAATATTGGGACTGTCTTCCAAGGTTATGATATTAAATACATTATATTTTACCATCTATTTGATAAAAGACATGAATTCTTGAGGATCTTCATTTCAATTTTTTCATCTTGAAAGTTAAGACAATTGCAATGTCTCGTCTGATAAGTTCACAAATAAAAGCCCTTAAGTTGAATCTATTACTTGTTGGTTCTCCATCTCCTAAGTATCACAAATACACAAAAGCTACAAAAAAGTATAGAAGATAGAGTGTTATCTTCTTTTAATCTTATTTCTTTTATAGTAAAGATTTGCTATTCTTTTTTTTGATTTTGATGGATATCATCAATGAAAAGCTTCAACTTTCTTTGCTACATTTGCATGTTTCTTTACTGGCTTCTATGTGCATTCACTAATATCATATCTATGCCAATGAACATGATATTCCAACCTATTTTGGTGTCACCTTGAATCTAAGATTTCTTCCACCTTGAATTCTTGACTATTATCTACTTCTATGGAAAGAAGTAGCATTTGTCTTCTTCTCGAGATATTCATTATCTTATATGGCTCAAGAAGAAATATATGAAATATAAGATAGATCTTCATAGACTCTAGTAGATATAATTAATAAACAACAGAATTGACTTATTTGCTAATAGAAAAAGATTCAAGCCTATAATAGTTCAACTTATCACAAGGACAAGTAATCTTGATATTGCAATGAAGTAATCATATCTTGTCACCTACAATGATTTGTAGTTATTCCTTGCAATAGGCATCTGTATTAATTTTTTGTCATTCTTGATCTTCCTTTAACTACGCCTTCATTGTTACATACAACTTTGGTAAATGATTTACCAAATCTTTTGTCACAAAATTATCAACTTTTAAAAAGTAAAAAGTATCAAGTCATGAATAATAACCATAATTAGCAAAAAAAGATATTTTTTGAGTGGAAGAATGTACCAAATTATTGTATGCAAACTTTGCTAATGGTAAAAGAATTATCCAATCATCTTGATGATAGTTGATAGTATACCTTAAGTGTTGCTCCAAAACTTCATTTATCCATTCTGTTTGTCTATCAGATTACAATCATACAAATCTAAGATTAAAAGATCTATGATAAAATCTATAAAAATAAAAGACCATAGTTGCTTTAAAATAGATAATGACTAAAGAAGTCTATGAAGTCAATAGTGAGGAGTTTTGGATCTTAAATAAATATCACATGATTGTACAAAGTCTTTGAATATTTTCTACATTTGAGGTCACCAAAAATCTTTTGATATTAGCTCCAAAGTCTTATTGTATCCAAATTGTCTGATTGTTGAAAAGTCATGATGAATTTAAAGAACTAGTAATTATGTCCTACCTTTAAGAATGTATAATCATACCTTAAAATAGAGTAGGTTGTTCTTGAACTCAAACTTAGAAGTATCAAGAGACTTAGAATAATTATTCTTGATATTATGGATAAGAAAATCAAAGAATGTACTTGATTGAATTTGCTTAAGAAACATTGAATTAACAGTCAATATTGATTTTATTATTTGAAGATGAAAATATTTTGGTTTCAAGAGAAATATTCTTTGTTGATCAAAAGATGTATGTCTTTCTTTTGATTCAAGATAAGAACGTTTAAAAAGAACATCCAACAAACCTTCTTATTTTTTAGATAGATAAGTGATCTTAAAATCAAATCTTTTTAAGGATATGCTCAAACGAGCTTGGTGACGATTTAAAACACGTGCCAACATGAAATACTTGAGGTTCTTATGATATGTATATGTGGTGACTAGACTTGAGATGCCTTCTAAATTGTGATGCCATTTTTTTTAATAAATCTATAATTGCAAGCAGCTCTTTATTATGGATATCATCATTAATCTCGGCTATTAAATTTTTTTTGGAATGAAAAGCTATTGGATGGAGTTTGTTATTTATTTTTATTTGTGATAATATTATTTCTAAGGCAAAGTCTAATACATCTATTTTCATAAAAAATGTCTTAAAAAAGTCAACACAATATAAAATTGGTACAAAAATAAATTCTTTTTTTAAAGTATCAAACAATGGTTTGGCTTCTTTACTCTACTTAAATTTGTCTTTACAAGTCAAACGTATAAGTGGCACTACAACTTGAAAAAAAATTCTTGATGAAGATCCAATAGTAATTGGCAAAGCCCATAAAGCATTGCATGTTTCTTATTGTTCTTAGAATCTTTCAATCTATGATAGTCTTGACTTTCTTCTAATCCATCATTAGTCTTTTATTGGAAATGATGTATCTCAAAAAATCAACTTAAGTAGTATGGAATATACACTTTTTCATCTTTACATATAATCTTGCATCTCTTAGTTTTTGTAATACATGACAAACATGAATTTTATACTCATTTATATTCTTAGAGTTTATTAAGATGCCGTCCAAATAATAGATGAAAAAATCATTTAAAAACTCATGAAAAATATCATTCATTAGATATTGAAAATGAGTTGGTACATTTGTGAGTCTAAAAGACATGACATTATATTCAAAATTTTCATACATAGTTGATAATGTAATTATCCATTCATCTCATTCTTTAATGAGTAGTAGATTATAAATTTCTTCTAGATCTATTTTTTTTATAAATCTTTATCTGATTCAATTGATCAAGAAGTCTTGAAATCAAAGGTAGAGGATACTTATTCTTGATGGTGATCTTATTGAGTCCTCAATAGTCTTTACATTCACAAAGGTCTATCTTTTTCTTCACAAATAAGATAAGAGCCTTGGCTAGAGATTTAGAGTCATATATGAAATTTTTAACTAAGTTTTTATTATTGTATTCTTTAAGTACAACCAACTTGTTTTGTGATAGGCTATAGATTGGTCCAAATGGTAGTTGAGCTCTTTCATAAAGATTGATGGAAAAATTATAAGGTCAATACTATGAAAGAATATTTGTATTTATTTTTTCAAAAATGTCCTAAAAATCTTGATACTAACTAGAAATATCACTTGATGTCTTCTTGCCATCAAAAATAAGCGTGGCATATAAAGCAAAAGGTAACCCTTCTTTTGTGGCATGCATAAAAGCTCTCGCACTTACCAATAAAAATTTGGATGTATTAAATTTATGTATTTTCACTTGACCAATGAGATTTTAGATTAAATTTTCAAAAAAATTAAGGTAATAAGAAATCCAATCTATCTGATGATTATAATTTTTTAACCAAGATAATCCTAAAATAACTTGATTAGACGGAGATCTTACTATATTAAATATTACTATGCTATTATGATCTTTAATTGCTTCATATAAAGGAATAGACTTATGGATAATATCTCCAAAAGATAGAAAATGACTATTTATGACTTCTACATGTATATGTTTAATTTTTTTGACTAATCATATCTCTTATTTTTTGACAAAATCTTTGTCTATAAAATAGACTGAGGCTTATGAATCTAACAAAGTTAATACTTTGTGATTTTTTCGTCCTAAATAAACTTCTATTGTAAAATAAGGTGATAGATCTAAGGAGAGAATATGAGCTTTATGAGGAATTACATAAGATTCTTACTGCATGGTACCTATTATAGCTGAAAAAACTTGTTTTTCGACAGATTGTCTTCTTTGGCAACCATGCTTCTCATTTCGTAGTTGTATTGTTTCTTTGGACAATGTTAAGCAATTTATTTAGCTTTTCTAGAATATAAGTATAAGTCCTCTTGACGTTGTTGAATTTTTTCCTGTTTTGTGAGAGATTTAAAATATATCATGTCAATTTGCATTGGTTCTAGCTTTGATGAATAAATTTTTGAAAACTTGGGAGTTGTTTTCATTATTTGATTTAATCCTCTCCAGCCAAATCTTTGTTCTTGATGTCTTTTAAATAATCGATTGCCACATGCAATGACTTGAGTAATAAATTGTTTGAAAGATTCTACCTCTCGTATTCTCAATAAGAAATCTTTGACATTATCCTTTAAGCAATATCAAAATTGATTAATAAGGGCTTTGTCATTCCAATCCATGTTGCAAGCAATGTTTTGGAATTCAGCAACATATATAATGATTGACCGTGATCTTTACCATAAGGATAAGAACTTAGTCTCTACTATTCTTTCTTTATCATTTTTTTTGAATATGGCCATAAATACTTCTAAGAATAAATTCAAATCATAAAAGAGTTCCAAATCTTTTTTTATTAAAGGTAAAAACCAAGAAACAACACTTCTTAATAAAAGTGTGCCTATAAATCCGACTTGAGTAAATCCATTGAGGTATTGGAAAGAATGCAATCTTAGATAAAGCTTCATTTGTTGTAGAAATCTTCAAAATTTTGATCTCGTTCTATTAAACTTCTCAGGCATACTAATCTTTGTCTCCATCATATTTGTAGAAATAAAGCTCTATGGATTTGGTTGCAAGGTTGATCTACTTATTTCTTTCAACTATACAACTTCTTGTCACATATTCTAAACTTCTTCTATAGGCGTAGGCATAGTACTTCTATGATTCACATTGGAAATACATGAGATTTTCACTCTATAAATATTGAATATTCACTCTCTTTAAGAAAAAGATTAGTGTTAGAAAATAAGATTTTTTATTTAAAGGTGGATAAGTTACAATCTTCAAAACAAAAAATAGAAGTGGAATAATCTACTTATTTTTAAAATAAGATAAAAATAGTAAGTTAGTACTCTTATCAAATTTTTAAGGAAGTAAATCTTGAAAAAAGAAATCTTCAATACACTCTTGTGACACTGAAAAGAACTAGAAAGTCACTCAAAGATGATATATTATTAAACTAGAATGGCTATTGCTAGAGACATGAAAACTAAGAAGTCTTGAAACAAGACTAAGGACTAGAAAGGTGTTAATAAGAGTGAAAAATACTTCACTCTTGCCTCCATATATACTTTTAATTAGGAGCTATTTGGCGATGTTCTATAGGACCTCCAAAATGTATTGACTTTACAAGACATGTATCTTAAGTTGCAATACAAGTTTTTTATATGTACTCTATATAGTTAGCTTATTTTGCAAGCTATCAACACGTGGTTAACTTGTTCATCAAGTTTCTAACCTACCAATTAGTTACAAATACATATAAAGTCAAAAAAATATCTATGAAGCTTTTAAGAAGCTTCTCTAAAAGGTATTATAAAATTAATCTAATATTATCTACTTTTAGCTAATCATATAGGTGTTTATTAGAATCTCTCTCTCTCTCACTCTCACTCTCTCTTTATATATATATATATATATATATATATATATATAATACATTGGTGTCCAATTTTTTTAGGTAAGATATTATCGCTTTGTAACTCATCTAAAAATGCTTCTAAATGATTTTTTTCATCAAATTCCTCTTATTATAAGACATCTCAAAGATTATATATGTCTCTTTGGATGCATTTGTTGTTCAAGTTCAATTGCATCATTCCAATATGAACAATGTGAGGAAAGGCTTTAGCATCAAAAAAATTACAAATCATATCAACTTTGTCAATTATAGAGGTTCTTGTTGACAAATAGGTTGTTGTATCAACTACTAGAGTATAATTATAATTTGCATTGACTATATACAACGTCTATGTTGTATTCTATTTCTATGAGGTATATTGTAGTTTGATCTGAAAAGAACACTTAAATCATCTAAATACTGTGGCTCGGCTTATAGCATTGGTGGTATACTCACCTTGATGAATATAGCAAAAAAAAAGCAATAAATATAAACTTTGTATTGAATAATATATGGTTGTGTTGTTATTGAAGTGCAAATCCATAACAAAAGCAAAGTCTTTTAAGTTAATATTTTTTACTTCTAGTATTGTATAGATCTACTTAGTAAGTGATTGAATTTGTTCTAATTGTTGTTGTTGAGGTTATCAAAGTTGTTGAAGTGTAGTGATTGTAGGTATTTATAAAAATAAAAAATAAAAAATAAATCCTTAAATCCACAACCTTAATCTACAGTAAATTGGCACTCTTTATGTAGGCATGGCTGTAAAAAAAAAGAACTACAATATTAATACCAAATTCCAAATTAGAACTAACATGTGAGAATCAAAAGATCAACTCTTCAATCCTCCAATCTACCACTCATCACTTAAAAGATTAAAAAAACTTGTCTTTGAATACATTACCTAGGTTTGTAACCTATTTAGTCGAGCCATAAGCAATGTACAATTACTTCCCTTTCTTTGAGTCACCACTATACTAGTGAATGGCTACTTTAACAAATATGCACTTTATAGCAACTTAAGTTGTGTATAATTTAGCAATAATTTATTGGCAACATATTGCTATGCATCAATGTCTACTTGCTTCCAACAATCAAGAAATTCAAATTTTTACATATATTGGTTCATATCAAAATGATCCCACATTTAGAGAAAAAAAGATTAAAATATGAGAAGCTTTTTGGCATGCAATGAGGTTGAATGGGTGAGATTTTAGTGTTCTAGTTGAGGTTTAAGTTTTTGTTATGGTCAAAATATTAAACTTGCTATTTGTGAAAGAAAGAGAGTAAAGATGGCATTTGAAATCATTATTATTATTATTATTATTATTATTTTATTTTTTAAATTTTTAGTAAAGTAATTATAATACCATTGCATGTATTAAGGAATCCTTGTATCTAAACCTGTCAAGTGATCAAAATCTGGTCAGTTTTATAAAAACCTTAATCAACATATTAATTCTATGTATATATATATATATTATATATATATATATAATTGATATTATTATATTATTATTGCTTTTATTCAAAATATTTTGATTATTTAATTTATATGTGTATATATATATATATATATATATATATATCCAAAACAAAAGATGGATGAAAGATTAGTGAAGAAAATAAAATAAAATAAAAAAGAATTAAGAGACACATACAAGTCTTTTTGTTGACCAATTTGTTTTGTTTTGTTTTGTTTTTTGTTTTTTGTTTTTTTTGTTTTGTTTTTTTTTTTTGTTTTTTGTTTTTTTTGTTTTGTTTCATTAGGTGTAATATTAAAATTTATTTAAATAAATCGAGTTTGAACAAAGAGAATACTAATTGAAGTACTAGTAAAATCACAAGACATATTTTCAAAGTAGATGACTTATAGTGTATACTAGGATTTTATTTGTGTTAATTAAAAAAATACATTGCCAACAATGTATCTCTTTCTCTCAAAAAGAAAACAAACATTGATTGAGATTCTAAAAATAAATAAATAAATAAGTAAATTCATGAAAAAAATAAAAAAATAGAAAATTTATGGAATGTGTTTGTGTGCTTATGTAAACATAAACATGAATATGTAATAGAGTTGTCTCCAACTATTCATATACATTCAAAGAAAATTTTAAAATAGAATCACATTATTCCTATACACATGTGAGTATTAAAATCACTATTGATTAAATTAAAAATTCCACGGTTTGATATATGAAATCCCAGAAAATCCTTCTGCAAGGTTGTATAAAATTCCATGTGTTACAACTTGATGTTACATGATAAAAATTACTTTATTTGTCAACTACAGCTTTACTTACCTCCACGCACGGTCTCACGCGCGATTCCACGCACGGGTTTAGGACGTGGAAATATCGGGAGCGAGAGGGCGAGAGGGGGGGGTCTTCAGGGACACGGCAACAGGATGAGAGAGTGGGTCCGGGACCGGGACCAGGACCATTAGGGATAAGCAGAATCAGGATCACAGGGAGGATCACAGGGCTCCTCCTCTCAGCAATCGATGCGTCGGGAAAGCAAACCAAGCACTAATTAAAATAACCCAAAATAACCCCACAACAAAACAAAACACAGAACAACACCCACAAAACTAATCGAATCTGGTTTCCATCAATCACACCACCCAGCCAGCATCACCCATAAAGTGGGCTCGCGCGACAGACGCTGGCGGCGGATTCGCGTTGGCGATGTGGATTCCCGTCGCGAGAGCGCTGCAGCGGCCTCGTCGTCGATCGATGCAGACATCGCTCGACCCACCACCGTCGTCGCACCCCGAGCAGCGGGGGCAGATATTTGGAGCCTGGAAAGCGGCAGGCGATGGCATCGAGCGGCCAGGAGGTCGGCAACTCCGTGCATGATTGTGGCCGTGTGGGCAGGAGGAGGACGGCCACGTCTGTTGATGCATCCTGTACACATATTCATTCGATGACGTCGCCCTTGCACCACGACCACGACGACTCTCGCCTGCCCAGGGGGGAGCTTTTTTCCTAGGGCTTTCGTTGCCTCGACCGCCATTCTTGGAGCCTGGCCATAGCCCATCCGGCAAGGGCAACTTGGGGCTTGGGGACTGCTTTTCGCGTTGGGCGGTGTGATGAATGTGGTGCCTTGGCCCTCACTCGCCTTTTATTTTTCTGGGTTTTTATGGGTTTTCATCCCCCCCCCCCCCCCGCGCATCTTCCGTGCCCCTCTCCGTGCCCGGCGTCTGGCACCTCTAGGAAGGTGCTTTGTCTTGTGCCCTCGACCCCACCCCTTGCTTTGATGTGTGCTGTTATGCTGGGTCCTCTGTTGTTGGGCATTGCCAATTGGGTGGTGTTGATGTTGTGGTGCTCCTGATTCTGGCATTTCGGTTGCATCTTTGAGAACACCCTGTGGGTGCCTATTCGTTGCATCCTGGTAAGTTGCCTTCTCGAATGTCGATGCAGATGCGGATTGCAGATTGTCTGTTTTTGACAATTTCTTGATGGGCTTCGTGCGGACTTGCGTATGAGTGGTAATTGGTCTGCGATGAGTTTGATTGAGTTTGAGTGACTCGTCTTGAGTTTCATCATTTATGCGTTTTTCATTGTTGGGATTTCGTGCTCCGAGGATTCAGCGCTCTGGATTGGGTGCGGCAGTAGGGAGCTTCTGGGGTTCGTGATACGGGTCGGTTGAATTTACTGAGAGTAAGATTAGTGCTTGTGTTTGAGTTAGTTTTTGTTTGGTGCGTCTCTGCTGGAGTGACTGAGATTTCAGTTGTGTTTTCCACTGCGTCTTTCGAAGTTGGTCAAGTTTCTCTGTTTTTTGTCATTCTGTTTCTTGGTCCGTGGTGAGGCGGACGCAAACTGATTGGAGGGGGGTGCTGGTTTGGGATTTGAGTGGCTACTGCGATGGCTATCCGCCGTTGTGAGTAATGCGATGCGGTGATAGTGTTGTTGTGTGAAGTGATATTAGCATCTTTTTATCTTGACGCCAATGATGTCGACTCCTTGCTAATCAACATTAACAGGATTTTAAGCCGAACTTGCGACGGAATTTACGGACATACATTATTGAAGGGAGTTTCGGAGAAATCGTTTTGCAGAGCTGCTGTCAGTCCTCGTAAATTTTGAGGTAATCCATGTGCATCATTACGTTCCTCTACGTCTTTGGCGTGTGCAAAAGTCAACCTAGTCATGCCCCAGACCGCGTGAGACTGAAGCTTGTGAGTCAAGTGGACAGTTATGAGCGTAGAGGTTGCTGCTACTTCCAAATTCTGTACCGTTGTTCTTACTTTGCGTACAGTGTCTTTGTTTTGAGGCTTGGGATTTGCCTCTATACAGTAGTTGTGCTCTCTGATTACAGGAAGAACTTTGAAATTTTATTCAGTCACACATATTAGTGAAATTTCCCCAAACATGGTTATAGAGTAGAGTTTCGGTCTAGCAATCAAACGCGCGTGTCGAGCGCTGATGCCTGAATCAGCGCGTTAAATTTCGCCGGCAAATTCGTGGAGGATCGAGGAATGTGGGTTGGATTTGGTGTCGAACTGACATTGCCCTTCTCGGTGGCTTACTTTTCAGGTCAAGTCGAGAGAGTAGGTACACCCACTTGCATAATCGTTCTCCATCACGACATGGCAGCCGTGGGCTTTGTTTTTGGAGTAAAGCCTGGTGCAGTAGAGCTTTGCCAAGGTTTAGGGTTGCCCCAGACAGTAACTGCTACATCGAGGAGCTTGGACGGTTCTTGTTCCTTGCCGTCGGCGTTTGTAACTATCTCCAAGTTACCACCTGTGTACACTGTTCTTCAATCTTCTAGTTTATCTCTTCGTTTAAGGACTGTAACTTCGTCGGCTGCAATTACGAGCTTTTTCGACACCAGCTCAGAAATCTCGAAGTTTGGGTTTAGTACAGGCAGGTTATGGAGGGTCGAGCATGGACCCAATGTACGCGTCCAGTCTTTGGGAGCCACAGAGGAAGCGCACATGCCATTTGAGAAAGATAGAAGGTCATTAGAAACAACTTACTTCACAGAAACTAGTCCTCCTACTCCTCCCTCACGCAGCAGGGACAGAGCGGATGATTTATCTTTGAACAATCCTTTGCTTCGACAGCATCGCCTAGGATGCGGCTGGTTGGGTGTCGTATTGGAATGGGAGGGTGTTATAGTCGAAGACGATTCCGAGTTAGAAAGGAAAGCGTGGACTGCTCTAGCTGAGGAAGAAGGTAAGAGACCACCTCCGGCTTTCATACTCAAAAGAGCAGAAGGTATGAAGAACGAGCAGGCTATATCTGAAGTGCTTTGCTGGAGCAGAGACTTTCTTCAAATGAAGCGCCTGGCTATCAGAAAGGAGGAGCTCTACGAGGAGATGCAGGGCGGTTTATACAGGTTACGGCCTGGTTCTCGCGAGTTTGTACAGACTCTGAAGAAACATGAAATCCCTATCGCGGTGGCCTCTACAAGACCAAGGAAGTATTTGGAGAGAGCTATTGAAGCAGTCGGCATGGAGGGTTTCTTCAGTGTTGTTCTTGCTGCCGAAGATGTCTACAGGGGTAAACCAGACCCCGAGATGTTCATGTATGCAGCGGAGCGGCTTGGCTTCATTCCTGAGCGTTGCATCGTCTTTGGAAATTCCAACTCTAGCGTTGAAGCAGCCCATGATGGTTGCATGAAATGTGTGGCTGTCGCAGGGAAGCATCCCGTGTACGAATTAAGTGCTGGAGACTTGGTTGTTCGCAGATTGGACGATTTGTCCGTGGTTGATCTAAAGAACCTTTCAGATTTGGATTCACCCGAGTTTCAGATCCCAGAACCAGAGCTGGAATTGGAGGTAGAAGAGGAACGAACTCTCCCTCAGGTCACCACAAAAGATTGGTAGAATTAACATGTGAATTCTGGAGCATCGTCATTGAGATGCTCAGTTGGGTGTATATCTAGATAACAAAAAAAAATTGTGATCATATCAAAAAAAATTGTACAGAATATTCTTCTGATTCTTGTAATAAACTTCATTGCTACAATTGTATATAGATTTGTGTTCACTTGGGTCTCGCCATTGTGATGAGGTCAACTGCCATTGTAAGTGGCCTTCCATGTTCATGGCTCTCAGCAAGTGGAACAACTTGTGATGTGATTGGAGCACCCTGCCTACTGGATGCAGCATTTAGCTTAGAGTTACGCAAATTTCTTGTGTTCACTTAAGTATTTTGTTCATTTTAGAAACTAAACAGTTGCATCGAATTATCTGCATTCAGTGCAACGCTCATGGTGTGCTCTTTGTGAGCAGCATTTGATTATTTATTTTCGAAGTAGTTTATGATCGAAAAACTGACAGCAAAAGTTATAATGTAGGATCGTTGACTTTTTAACACATCATTCATCACAATTAATCTTGGGGCAATTTAATGTAATTTTTAATCTTATTCTATTCGACTGTTGATATCAATTTAAGTGTGTTCTTGGTTTATATTATTACCTCATATAATAGTTTGAATTTCTTTACTCGAGGAGTAGAAAGTAGTCATAAAGTCTATTGAACATATGTTTAAATGCATTTTGGTCAACATTGTTTCAAGCAAAATAATTCAAGGCAGAAGTTCAAATTCGAGACAAGAAATGTTTACTCCACTTTAAATTTACTCATTTTAAGTTGTAAGATTGAATTTTTTAGATCTCAATTGTTCAGTTTCTAAAAGTAGTTAAGACTCAAAACACAATATGATGATTGAAACTTAAATGATACAACTTAATGTCTTGACTATTAATATGTATTATTATGCAAAAAAAGAAATGAAGTAGCATCAAGAAAAACATACATGAGGACATGACATAACCAAATGATTTCGTCAAGGTATAAGAATATTTGTAAATTACAAGAGATAAAAAATTTAAATTAAACAAATGATTACAACATTTTTTTTTTGCTTTTGATGTGTATGTGCAAATCTAAAAACTTTTGCTCTTAATTTTTAGTTTTTAATGTCTTGCCACTTGAGCAATTTAATATTATTTTAAAAAAAATTCAAAAACAAATAACTAACCAATCTATTAGTCAAGATACTAAACAAACTTTAATTTTGAAGTTTTCCACTAAAATTTATTAGAAAGTTTCAAATGTTGTAAACTTTAAGGGAAATAAAAGTCCATAAAACTTTAATATTCGCTTATTTACAATGAAATGTTTCACAAAGTTTAAGAGAGACTTTTTTGTTTTAAAAATTTATGGTATATAAAAGTTGTAATTTTTTTAGAAACTGAAAATCAGTCCTCTTCACTATGTGATCTTAAAAAATTATTTTAAAAATAACACTGTTAATAACACACATTCTTTCATTAAAATAAATAAATAAAAAATATTATACCAACAGAAGCCAAAGATTTTTTCCATCACACATTCTAAAAATCTTGGATTATAACCAAGTCTTTATATTCAAGTATTTTTTATTTTTTATTTTTTTATATATTTTAAATAATGTATTTAGAGGCATAAATGCAAGTTTGTTTAAAAAGCAAATAGATGTTGTTTTTTAACCTTTGGAAAAGATCATTCAAAGTACCTTTAGCTTTGGAATTTATTTGCAATAAAGAATGCCTTTTAAAAAGAAGTGTGTAAGGTTTTTACAATAGTTGTTGTTCTTCCATCCATTGATAGAAAATTTGGACTCCACAAATATAATATTTAGAAAAGTAATTGCTAAATCTTACAAAATTATTGAAGTGTGAGGAAGCAACCAACATGAAATTGCTAAGTTGCACCAAAATCAATCTCCAAGTCTTTATAAGTATCAATTGCTACCTTAAATACTATTTTATGATAGTAAGTACATAAGAGTTCAACAAAGTCTTTTACAATTGAATAACTTTGGATTGTTGATACCTTCTTTGTAAGCTAGGGCTTTTGACTATTGTTAAATTCTTATATATTAATTTTAACAAGTTGATATAATGAGAATAGAAAATATACATTACTTGGGTAATTTTTTGACTCATATTCAATAACAATCTTATAGATGCCATTGACATAATAGACAAACATCTTTGCAATGACAATCACCAACAATCAAACAATATCATCTTTTAAGTTAAAAAATATTTAAGCCAATCAAAGATCCAAGCTACCTATAAACAAATGAGTCTTTGGGTGAGTTAGAACAAAATGATTGTAGACTTTAGTGCTTGATGTATTACTTATGATAAGTTGTTCATCTACTTATAAAACAATCATGCCAATTATTATGAAGTACACACCAACAAAATTGGTTAATTTTATGCATTATTAAGGTTGTTAGTCTTTGAAGTGATATAATTATATGCCTTGGCCTCTCATGCTAAATAGAAAGATCCACCATACATTGCATTAAATTCAATAATATTTTTTTAAACTAAAAATTGTCCTAAATTATAATAGTATTCAATCAACGAGGTTATAATTGAATCCATTGAAATCTAATGTGTATTAGCAATTCTAGAATTTATCATTCACATGATTAAGATAAAAATTTATTATCATTAAAAGTGTCCAATTATTGCTATTTGTGCAAAGTAGAATAATTAGTTAAAAAAAGCTTTGAAGATCTATTACATCATCATATCAAGTTGATAGAGACTACACTAGATGAAAATAAATTTCACCAAAGTATACTTCTATAGACATAATCAACACCAAATATTACCTAGATATGAAGAATTAGACAAAAATTAATACAAATAAATAAATTATGCAATAGCTTGTAAAAAAACTTCTTAGAAGCTTTATAGATGTAGGTTTGACTTTATACATATCTATAGGTAATTGATAGGTTGAAAACTTAGCCAACAAACTAGCTATTTGTGGTATAAGTTGGCCATGTGGCATACATATAAGAAACTTATCTTATAAGTTACAAACATGTCTTGCAAGTTGGACAATTTTGAAGGTCATATAGAATGTTGTTAAATAACTCCTACTTAGATAGTATATATGGAAATAAGAGTGAGGCCTTCTTTACTCTTATTAATACCTTTTTTACTCTTATTCTTATTTAAAGAGTCTCTAATCTTTTTATTTTTAATAATAGCTATTCTAGTCTTAATATTATACCATCTTTTAGTGATTATTTACTCTTTTTTAATGATATAAGAGTGTATTCATCATTTTTTTTTAATTTATATCTTTAAAAATTTGAGAAGAATATTGATTCACTATTCTTATTTTATTTTAAAAGTGAGTAGATTATCCTTCTTTGTTTGTTATGCTATGAAAGTTACCCGCTATCTACCTTTAAACTAATTTTTTTTGTTTTTCAACATTGATTCTTTTTTTAAAGAGAATAGACTATCTTTCTTTGTAAAACTTTTTATTTGATATTAGAGGTTGTAGATTACCTTCTTTTAATTTGACTATTAACTTTGTTAAAGTTTTCTAATGTAGAGATAGAAGGAAAATAAATTATGGATGCTACACTTAGCAAAAGTGAGGATAGATTTACAACTATAGTATATCTTCACAAATTTGCCTATACTTTTAGGTTCAAAATTTCATAGATTATCAATATTAATTATAAAAGTATCATTCTTACAACTATGAAAGAAGCCAACAATGATTTCAAATATTTGTGCCATGAAGTCATGTAATTGAGAAAAATAAGTAGATCAACATTATAAGGGAATCCAAAAATCTTATTACTATGAATATAAAGCATAAAAGGATTAGTATGATGGAGAAGTTTGATAGAATAACATCAAAACTTCAAAGATTTCTATAACAAGATAAGTTCAATCTAAATTAAGAATAAATCAATTTATGATGATAACTTTTAAGTTTTCAAAAATTTATTTATTAAGATTGAAACATATGTAAATTGATACAATATATTTTAAATCTATCATTAAGTAAGAAAAAACTTAATGTTGTCAAAAAGAATTTTGTTTATATTATAGAAAAGCTAGACACACTTCCTAATATTATTTAAAGAAGTAACATAATGACAAAATAAAGAGCATGGTTGCCAAAGATATTGATGTATTGAAAAAAAAGTTTACCAATTACAATAAAAATGATGTAGGTAGAATCTTATGCAACATCTAGTAAAGGACATATTTTCTTTTCAAATCTTTCACCTTGCTTTATAATAGATATTTTTTTAAGACCAAAAAATAATAAAGCCTTTGTCTTATAAGCTTCAAGAGCATTTCTTTGTTTTATAAATCAAGACTTTATTAAAAAACATAAAATATTTTTAATAAAGAAAACTAAACTCAAGCATGTAAAAATCAAAGATAGTCATTTATTATCTTTTGGAGATGTTATCCATAAAATTGTTCTAATAGATGTAGAGCTAATGGTCATAAGAATTTAATAATATATTATCAATATTATATCTCATTCTAATTCAATTATTTTAAATTAATTATGATTAAAAAAATATAATTTTTAATTAGATTAGATTTTTCATAATTTTTATTTTTATCATATTATAACTTAGAATTTTATTATTGAAGTAAAAAATTATTTTTCTTATATAATCAAACTTTTATTAATGATTCAAGATTGAATTTAAATTTATACAAGAATTATGAAGAAATTTTTGATAAAAAAATGCTAGTAATATTTTAAAATATTATTTTTATAATTGCTCAAATCTATAATTTATTACAAAATGAGTTGATTGAATTCAAAGAATAAATTAATAAAAACTTGGCTAAGAATTTCATAAGCCATTCAAATGAGTTCTTATCTTATTTATAAAAAAATAAAAAATAAAAAATTACCATATTTCTTGGAGTATCAAATATTTAATAATAATAATATAAAATATAAATATCTTCTATCTTTGATATTTAAACTTTTTAATCAACTAAATTAAGCTAAGATCTATATAAAAATATATCTAAAAAGAACATACATTTTAACATGCATTATAGAAGGATATAAATAAAATACTAAATTTTATATTAAGTATAGGTATTTTAAATATAATATCATGTCTTATAGATTATTAAATATATTAGTTTCTTTTTACATCTTATAAATTTTATTTTTCAAGAAATTTTGGATGATTTTCTTCTTTGTAATTTAGAGAATATTTTAATCTATTCTAAGAATACAAAAGATTATAAACTTCATATTTTTTGTGTATTACAAAAACTCAAAGATGTAGAATTTTATGCCAAGATAAATAAATAATTATTTTACACTATTAAATTTGGCTTTTTAGAATACATCATTTCAAATGATGGCTTTGTGATGGATTCTAAAAAAGTTCAAACTATTATAGATTGAAAGATTTTAAGAATAATAATAAATATATAATATTTTTTAAAATTTATTAATTATGATTGGATTTTTATCAAGAAGTTTTCTTAAATTGTAGCTTTATTTACACATTTGACTTGAAAAGACAAACTTAAGTAGAATAAAGAAGTAAAAACATCATTTGAAGCTTTGAAAATAAATTTTATAAAAACACCAATCTTGTATTACGTCAAATTTTTTAAGACATTTTTTATGAAAACAAATATAGTAGACTTTGCCTTATGTATGGTGTTATTATAAGTGAGAGCAGATAACAAACTTCATCCAATAGCTTTTCATTTAAGAAAATTTTCAACAACCAAGATTAACTACAAGATCTATAATAAAGATCTTCTTATAATTACAAATTTATTTCAAGAATAGTGCCATTATATAGAAGACACTTCTAGTCTAATGATTTTTTTATACATATCACAAGCACATAGAGTATTGTATGTCAACACTTATTTGAAATTATTATCAATCTTTTTGAAATATGGCTTTATTAAGATTCAAATTCAAGATCATGTATTCTCATGGAAAAAAATAGAATTTTTCATAATTTTTTATAAACACTCTTATTTTGCATCAAAAGTAAGAAATGCAATTTTTGATCAAACAACAAACTATTCTTTTGAAGCTAAATTAATCTCATTTTGAAGTTAAAAAATTAATATTAGTTTTTGATTCAATTTTTTACAAAAAAATCAATCAATTATGTCTTTAGATTCTTTAATTCATGATAATAAAAATAATTCATCTAAATCTTGTGATACTTTTAAGTTTGAGTTTAAGGACAATCTTTTTTTATTTTATTGGATGGTTATATATTCTAGTATGTAAAACATATCTATATGATCTTTGAACTCATCACAATTTTTCAACTATATGATATTATGGATACAACAAGACTTTAGAATTGATATGAAGAGACTTTTGGTGGCTTCAAATGTAAAAGGAAATGAAAGACTTTATACAATCATGTGATGTTTATTTAAGATAAAAAAAACTCTTTGTTATTGGCTTTTTGTACTCTTTTAACTATTATTTACACTAAAACAACTATGATCTTTTATTTCTATAGATTTTATTATAAATCTTTCAATCTCAAGTTCTTATGACTCTATATTCATGATAGTAGATTTTTTTAGTAAGATGGTATATTTTGTATAATGTACAAATAATATCATAGGTGAAAAAATTGCTAAATTTTTTAATGATTATATATATTGTTATTATAGATTACTAAAGGATATTATATCAAATAAAATAATTTAATTTGTATGAATATTTAAAAAAAATCTTTTCAAGGTATTGAAAGTGGACATGAAACCATTTTCATCTTTTTATCTTTGAATTAATAGGCAAATAGAATCAATGAATCTAATTTTAGAATAGTATTTGAAATATACTATCAATTATTATTGACATGATTAGATAAATTTTTTGTCATTGAAAAAATCTATCTATAATAATATAATATATTATTTTACTTAATATATATATTTTTAATTATAATTAATATCTATGATTTAATATTTTTGACTTTTTAAAAGTTAATAATCCTATAATAGAAGATTTGGTGAATTATTAATTAAAGCTATAATGAAGACATAATTAAAAAGAAGCTCAAGAACAACAAAAAATCAATGCACATGCTTACTATAAGAAAAAACCTCAATTCTACATTGGCAATAAGATATGATCATTCTATTGTTATATTAAGACTAATCATTCTTCTGATAAGTTGAATTACTATAAACTTAAATTATTTCATATTTATAAAAAAATCAATTTAATTACATATCAAATATATTTATTAGAGTTTATAAAGATTCATCTTATATTTCACATATATCTTTTTAAGCCATACGTGATAGTAGATAGTCTGAAATTAAGATAAATACCACATCTTTCTATAGAAGTGATTAATAATTAAGAGTTTGAGGTTGAAGAAGTTTTAGACTTAAGGCATCATTGATTTAGGTTAGAATGTCTTATAAATTAGTGCAAATATGATATTAGTGAATACACATGGGAGCTAGCTAAAAATCTTGCAAATATATAAAAATGGTTAAAGCTTTTCATCAAAAATATCTATCAAAACCAAGACAAAGATTTTAGTAAGTCTTTATTATAAAAAAATGAGATTCAACAAAGATTTATTGTATTTTCTATATTTTATTATATATATATATATATATATATATATTTTATCTTTAAAACATAAAAGAAATAAAAAATTAATAATCATTAAATTCAACTCAAGAGCTATTATTTATAAAATTATTAGATAAGATATTGTGTTTGTTATAACCTTTAAGATGACATAATAGAAATGAAGACCTTAAGGAATAATATATTCTTGCTCAAATAAATGGTAAGATACAATACATTTGATATTGCAACCTTGAAAGAGACTTTCAATATTTGATGATATTATTACAGGTAGGAGCCTCTCTTAATAATATTCCAAATATTTTTTTGAAAGAAGTTATAAAGGCATTAATAATGATTAATTATCAAAGTAATCTTTGTACTTTAGTATGAAATATTATTAATGGAAAAAGACCTATCAACTACCTTCAAAGAAAATAAATGTTAAAATATATGACAAACACAATTTGTTGCATCTTGAACTTTTCTAACATATAATCATTGCTATTTATGGAATTTATTCTTAGAAAAAAGAATTGCTTTATAGAAATCCATATTTATTCTAATTATTATCTAAATAATATGAATATATAAAAATAAATAAAAATAGATAAATTTGATACCATCTTATGAAAAAATTTCTTATAAGCTTTATAAGTACAACTTTATCTTTATAGGTTGTCATGATGTACTTAATTTAAGTGCATCAAAGATATTTAGAGGATAATCAATTTTACTTGTAGAAAGGAGGAAAAATATAATACTAATAAATTTAAAAATTTTAATAGAATTTAGAATATAAAATTGTTGTCTTAAATGGATTATTTGAGCTTGAGGATATTATCTTTTAGAATAGATACCCAACTCTATAGTGGTGTAAGATGGATATTAGAAAGAAGTTAGGAATAGGGACTTTTGACATTAAAGTTTTTATTTTTATTATTTTTTTATTATATTTTGGAAGGGGACTGGGGATCAAAAGGAGGAAAAAAAGGAGTTGCTGATAATTTTGAAGAAGGCAAGATTCAAGCCTGGTATGGGGTTTTGAAGGCCACTTAAAAAATTTTCATTTTTTTATTTTGAAATTTTAAGCAAAGTTAGATCGTATTGTGAGCTTTTCAATAAGCTATAGTATGCAAGAAATGGAGTTATGAGGAGGAAGAACCATGCGAATTTGTAAAAAGGGGGTCGTTGGAGTTTTTGGGTGGCGAGATTCAAGATATGTTAGAGATTTCTAGGCCATTTCTTGTATTTTTTTTTTCTTATTCTGAAATGTCAAAAGAAGTTATATTGTGGTATTAACTTTTCAAAAAGCTATAGTAATCAAGAAATAGAGCTATAAAGAGGAAAAACCATATACATTTGTAAAAAGAAGTCGCTAGAATTTTTAGGCAACAATATTCAAGATTGATTCGAGGTTTTCTATTGTATTTTTTGAATTTTCATCTTTTTGTTTTGAAATTTTAAAAGAAGTTAGATCTTATTGTTAGCTTCTCAATAAGCTATTTTATAAAGAAAAGAAGTTGAGATAAGGGTGATTCAATGAATTAGTTGAAAGGAATTTGCTAGAGTTTTCAAGTGATAAAATCAAAGACTAATTAGAACTTTTAATGCTATTTACTAGATTTTTTTTCTTTTTATTTTGAAAATTTTATGGAAGTTAGAACTCATTATTAGATTTTCAACAAGCTTTAGTATGCAATTAGAAGAGCTATAATAAAGGAGATCCAAGCTAATTTTTAAATAGGGATTTTGATGCAGCGGCTGATGCAAGCTACCAATGTTTTTCCTTTTTAGTTTGGCTCTCATTTTTTTAAGTTTTTATTTATGGACTTTAATAATTTGAATTTTTTAACTTGAGTTAAGTTCAACAAGTTAAAATTTACTTAGATTGGATTAGTAATAAGTGAATTATAAATATTTTAATAAGATGAGATTTGAGTTTAAGTTTTGAGTTAGAAGCTAGGTACATCTTAGCATAAGAAAGAAATTAGTCTAAATTTTGTACTTAGCTTTTAGCTATCATTTTATATTTGACTTTATTTAGACAATATTGTACTTTTTACAATCCACTTGTAATCAAGAACCTTGTATTCTTTCAAAGAGGCTCATTTTTTGACATCATATTTGTAAATGATTGATAGATTAAAAACTAGGCCAATAAGTTAGCCATCTGTTGCACACGTTGAATACTTATGGTACAAGTTATTTATATTATATATATATATATAGAAATCTTATCTTGCATATTTGATACATATCCTACAAATTAAATATGTGTTGAAGGTCCTATAGAATATTATTACAAAGCTTCTCATAAATAGTATATATATAGAAATAAGAGTAAGATTTTCTTCACTCTTATCAATTATTTTCTTATTTTTGATCTAATTTAAAGAAATTTTAATTTTTTAATCTTCAGCAATAATTATTGTGGTTTTTTTAATACAAATATTTTATTTTATTTTTTTGTCATCTTTCTTCAAAAAAAGTCTCACTTTTTTATTTACATTCTTTGAATTTTTATACTTAATATAGACATGTATGAAGGTAAAGTGGTGTCTATAAAGCTTCTAAAAACTACTCTATAAGATATTATCAAATTTATCTATTTTTACTTACTTCTACATATTTATGTTATTTAAATAATTATTTGAATAAATATATATGTTTGAAACAAGATCCTATATTATATCAAAAAATAACTCTTAATTAATAAATATATATAGATACAAAAGTGAGGCCTTTTTTACTACTTTTGATGTGTTCTTTTTGCAAAAAATATCCAACAAGAAAATTTTGAAAATATTCTTAAAATATTCTATCAAGTTTTAAAAAGTTCTAAAAGATTTTATAGAATATTTTAATAAGAAGTTTTAAAATATCTTAAAAATATTATAATAGAAGATTTTAAAAATATTTTTAGAATATTTTAAAAAATTATAAAAGGTCTTTAAAATAATCTATCAGATTTTAAAAAATTCTAGGAGGATTAAAAAATTTTCCAAGAAGTTTCTTAAAGTTGCTTTATCTTTAAGCAATATAGAAACTTCTTAAATAGCTTTTTAATACCTAATATATATTACAGTTAAGGTTGAAAGATTGCTTAGTTTCAACAATACATCTTTTGAAGCTCTAATTCACATTTCTTGGTATTAATCTTCTATTCATTTAATTTAATTAAATTATTATTAGATTTTTTTATTAAAATTCTTTTATTCAACTTCTTATTTGATCTTTTGTATAGTGTATTCATGATAGTTTGTCAAGACTACCTTCTTATCAATATTAGAAATTAATCTTTTTTGATAGAAAGTGGATTATTTTTCTTTTTAAAAGCATCTAATCGCTTTAGAAGTTATAATGTCCTAATGTACTTGATTGAAGTGTATTAAAGATATTTATAAGATAATTAATTTTATTTATAGAAAAGAAAAAATATAATACTAATATATTTATAAATTTAAATGAGATTTAGAATATAAAATTATTGCCTTAAATAGATTATTTAAACTTTGATAATATTATCTTTTAGGATAGATATCCAACTCTATAGTAATTTAACGTAAGTATTATCGGAAGGCTAAAAAGAAAAGAGGGGGTTTTAGCATCAAATGGGATTTTAAAGGATAAGCATGTGTAGAAGGAGGATCATTAGAGTTTTGAAGTGATGGAATTCAAGACTAATGTTAAACTTATATGGAATACCATTGAAGACTAGAATTATAAAATAGCAAATTAGAATCTTTAAGTAGTATCATAATATATATTATCTTATTTGGAAATGCACCATGCACTTGACTATAAAAGATAAAGTTGGATTTTATAAATATTCAAGAAACTTTAATAGGTTTTATCCATATAAGAAGAATATAATTAAAATTTTAATCCAAAAGTACTTAAAATCAATATAAAGTTCTCTAAAATACTCTTTTTAATAATCTAAATCATACACAAACTCCAATTGCCTTATTACTTTTATAATTAGGTAATTTTGATTTTTCTTTTCAAATCCTACTTATAGTAAATGAGTTTTGGCAAGTTGTAACTCTTAATTTGAATATTCACTTAGTCCAAAATTTTTCTTATAAATGATACTATAAGTCTTCTATGTATTGAAAAAAAATTCAATCTAATCTAACTTACAGATTGTAAAAAAAAGCCTAAAAGCCACACTAATGTTACTTGAACACCAACTTGAAAGTTGATGCAGATGTTCAAGTAGTATTTTTTTCTTTTCCAATTATTAACTTCAATTCAAATTTGGTATGTAACTTGATCTTGAAATTTTCTACCACCATGCCAAATTTCATATTGATTCACTTAGTAGATCTTTAGATATCATAGAAATCCTATCTAACTCTAAACTACCAACTTTTGATATCTTCTTATATCAAAACCTAGGTATCTCTTAATTTCACCATTAGATTAACAAAAATATTTATATACATTTAGTATATTTAATTAATTTAGTACTATCAAATTTTAAATTATAGATGTGACACCAATTGCACAAACTAGCAAAGAGTGCTAGCCTTAATTGTATTATATAAATCCCAAGTCATCAATACAAACTCTAACTTTGAATAATAATTCCAAAGTAATTACAAATTCTATGAAAATAAGGCTTATACCTCTAAAATAAACTTGAAGCTAGCTCACGAATTTCAATTTCTAATCTTTGAATGAATCTCTACTTTATCCTAAGCAAATATTTTAGTGGCTAGAGGTCTAATTTTGACCTTGCCCTACAAATGGTCAATCCCTAGTTATCAATCCAATCTATCTTAGAGATTTTTTGGCTTAAATCTATCTTCAACTTAATCTTAATATCAAATATACTATATATTTACTTCTTCTATTTTATTTTTATTAATTTATAGCCTTTCTAAAGTATTAAAAGAAATTTTGTAGTCTAAAAAGTAAAATATTACTATCCAACCTTTAATCTAGTAGGTGTTAAGATAAGAAAATAAACTAAGAGGCTTTTATAAAAGCCATGTTTAAATATTTTAAATTACTATCAAGCCAAGATAATTATATATTAATTAGAAATTTATTTTTGATTATATTTTCAGCATATAGTTGTATTAAAATATGACATCCACCTTCTCTAAATGTGCGCATTCTCTAATATGTGCAAAATGAACCATATGTCATAATTAGCATCATACTATCTCTTTATATTTTGCATCAATTTCTCTATTATTATTTTCACTATCCATTTTAATATAATTATCTTCTTCAAAAATATTAATATTTTCAGTATGATCATCCACATTAATTTCTCTATCTTGTCTTTTAAAAATCTTTACTTGCTTCTCAACAATAGGTATCTTCAATTTTTTACCATCCAACTCTTTTAATAAATATGTAGCATTATTATCAATTGAACCTTATTTTTTTAGCTTAGTCTTTTATAATCTTCTCAATTCTAGCTCCAAATTTTTTGATCTTTGCTCAAGTTGTTAATTTTTAATTGCTAACATCTCTTTTCTTGTCAACCCATTTTTTCTAAGGTAGCATATTCTAAGTTGACACATGTTTTTCAATCAACATAATAAGTCTTTGATCTATCATAAGCTCCATTGGTATATATTTTTTTACTAAATTATGTGTTGTTTGATCAGCTAGTAATGCATAAGATAGAAGTTGAGGCCATTTTTTTATTCTTCTATTGTAAGCTTTAACCAAGGCTTTTACAATTGGTGGATATCCACGTTCATTTTTTACATTTTTTTTTGAATTATAAACAATAGTCAATAATAATTTAATTTTGCATCTCCTAAAGAATTCACAAGCTTCATATGCATCCAATTCTCTATGAACTACAATATTTTTTTCCACACATTCATAGTGACAAATAACATCTTCAAGCAAAAATATGTAAATTTGCTTCATAGACTTTGTTTTTAGTACCTTGCCTTCTATTTGGTTTGATAAATCTTCAAAAGCCAAAACTAAATACCTCATTTGTTATAGTCCTATCAACGTAATAACCAAATCTATAACCCACTTAAAATAAATAGCCAAAAGATATGTTAGATGTAGACCATCTCAATGTCGTATATTTGAATATATTTGATAAGTTATACAAGATTCTACGAACAAAGGAATATCTTGATATATATTCTTTCACCAATATTATTCCTTTAATTTAACAAAAGTAGCCCAAATTCTTTTATGTCCCACCCATAGACTATTATGAACATCTTTGAATAATTTTTGTTAATCTTCTCTGGTATCTATTACTTATTGTGGCATTCCAATGTTTGATTTTGGCCTCTTTTAAAGAAATCCTCTTTGTAATATAAACTTGTATGTATTTTTTCTATCTGTTTAAATTTTTCAACTAATCAATTATCATACTTGATTAATGTCTTTAAATAATGTCCAATATCTAATAATTCTCTTTTATAATTTTTTTCATAAAATGGCTTATTTTTCTTGTTTAATTGTGAAACTAAATAAAATTTTGTATCCACATTATCAATATCTTCAATCATCTCATCTTTTCTATCATATTTTGCTCAAAATAATATATTTGCTATTAGATTGTCTTTTCCTATAACATGCCCAAATTTTGGATTTAATGACTTGATATAAGCAATCCATCTCAATATTAAAATATTTGATGTTGTATAATTAGTAATAATTATAAATAATAGAAAATAATCTCTTTTAATTACAACCATTCTCCTTATTAAATAATCTTTTTTAACTGTTATAGGTGAAACAATCCTCCATAATTATCTTTTCACTTATGAATATGCACATTGGCGAGTACTTAAAATCTTAGCTCCAAATCAAACTTCAAATTTATATCCAGTTAAATCATTTTGACCTATAGTCCATCTAATAGCAATTGAACTAGTATCCATTGTAAGAATCACTGGTCTATTGCACTTATAATCAATTTTTTTCAGTACTGGAGATGATGTCAATAATTTCTTTAATCTTTGAATTTCTTTAATATATATATATATATTCTATTTAAACCAATAATCCTTAGGTAAGAACTCATAAAATGAATCAATTATGTAAGTATAATAAAGTATCTAAATATGATAAAATACACATGTACCCAAAAACCTACGCACTTTTGTTAAAAAATTGCAATCATTTTTTATTCTCTTAATTACATTAACTTTGGTTGGATCTAGTTTTCTTCTATAAAATCTATATAAATATCCCATAATTACAACCTCTTATATTCCAAATGTAGTTTTATATTCAATAATATAAGATAAACTTTCTCAAGCTAATTCAATATTTTTTTTACAATCTTTTATATAATCAACAATATACTTGTGACATCTCTTCTTATCTAAAGTCTTATCCTTGTCTTTTTTTTTACACCTCTTGATAGAAATATCATCCAAAAAAGGTATAATCTTTTTAGGAATAAAATCCCTCAATACCTTATTCATCTAATTTATCATATGCACAACTAAGTTAGTAGCATATTGTTATATGGCGTAATTTGCAATCTGAAAATATAGGGGATATCTAATTGAAGAGAGTTTAATTTTAATTTATTGGCTAAGCTTTAATAAATGTTTTATTCCACCTTTAATTTATATACAAAGTCTTGGCTTCCAAAACCTATTCACTTTATATAAAATACTCAAATTATAGCAAAATCCTTCAAAACATATTTTTCTAGCAAAGGATTTTTTCTTCTCAAATTTTAGAAATTCATATTTCTTAATTCAACATGAATTTCTAAAATGAATTTCTTTCAAATTTTTTGATAGTGTAGCACTTATTCTTAAGATTTACTACAAAAATAAATGAACTATAAATTCACTACCAATCTTCTTGTATCTTAGAAATCCTAGTAGGTACTCTAAATCCTAATCTATAAGCACTTGAGTACTATTTTCTTTATATCATGAAAATAAAAAACTAAAATACCACAAAATTTGTACATAAATTTTAATAACATGATTATATTCATTTTTAGAAATTTTGAGCCAAAATTCCATCAAATTACTTAAGATTTAGTTCAAAACACAATGACTAGTGAATTGGATCACTTACTACCTTTAGATTTGTAGCATTGACTTTAACTTCTAATATCTTCTTCATTTCAACTTAAAATTCATCAAAAAGTACAAAAAAATATAGCCAAGAAAGTGCTTTCTTCAATTCCAATTGCTGATTCTTTATTATATTCTATATGCATGCGTTATGTTCAAAAAAATGACAGTAGATACAAAATCATGACCTTAACTTTGAACATCCATATGTCTTTCATATAAACTCTAAATCATACAAAATTTATACCAAAACCATAGCCAAAAATTTTAACTTATTGATTCTAGCCTCCAAAGTTTGAATGACATGAAAAGAATAACCTTGATTCCTAATAAGGCCATGGGCAACCTCCTTGAAGCCTATTGGGCATGCTTTTTGGCCAATAGCAATGGAGATTTTCATCATCTATCTCTTTTCATCTGTATGGATGCCTTAACTCCTCTTTTTGCTACTAAAATTTCTCTCCAATCATTTTTTTTTATAAGATTTATATAATATATGTTCTAAACACCAAATAAAAGAAAAAAAATAAGACTTGAAGGATCACCAATGTCTAATAAAGGTGGCTCTAAATATATAAAACTATTATTAATATAAAATCAACTTCAATAATAGCTTTTTTAAACCAATCATTTCAAAGTAATAATCTAATTATATTTTTTGACTAATTAAAATCTAATAATATGGAACTTATTATATTATTATCCTTCTTACAAATGCTTCAAGAAATTCATCCATTATTAGTCTAATTCATGTATTTTTGATAGTCATTGTATTTATTGGCTATATATTTTAAATAAATCATAATGATCTATTTTTCTTAGATATTATAAATCATTGACTACAATATAGTACAAAAGAAGGCTCCAAATAATTCATCTTCATCTTCTCTTTCAATAATTCTACTAAGCTTAGAAAATGTATCCTTTGCACTGAAATTAGCTTCAAATTCTAAAATATGTATGATACAATTAAAATAACCATAAGTATTATAATATTTGAATCTACACACCCAATTACATAAAATTCAAAGGCAAATGATTTACCTTGTTTTGCCAATATTTCTTTGAAGTACATAATTTCTTCTAGTAACAACAAAGTATCAAAATAAATCTTCAATTCCTCAAAAGTCTCTTTAGAGAACTTCTGTCCAATATTCCGTAGATCCTTTAAGCTCTTTTTTTTTGATGCTTCTTCTATCTATTCTTTAAAATCTTTTGACAAAAGTTTAGCAATGGTGTCATGATGTAAAACAACTAATAGGTGAAAGGATGAAGAAAATATCATATTTTTGAAGATCTTATTTCAAATATATTTTAACAAATTATCTTCAAAAAATAGATAATAGTCAAGGAATAAAAAAATTAAAGATACTAATACTACTTTTTTATAAAATAGGCTTCTATTCACTTTATAGGACCACAAATAGAATAAAATAAGGTAGATTAGAAAAATAAACAATATAAGCATCTTTTGAAAGAAGTTAAGAGTAGTTTGTAGTAAAATTATCTAAAAAAACTAGATATTAATACCTGAAAAGGGCCAGTTATGAACTAGGATCGAAATTAGACCTTGAGGCACTAAACTATGCTTTGATGATAATTCAAGGGTTCTTTGGCAGATTTGAGAGTGAAATTAGAAAGTAGACTTGATAGAATTTTAATGAGTATTATTTTGAAGTGATTTAGATTTGTATTAAATTTGTAAGAGCTTTACAAAGTTAGGATTTGTTTTAGATGACTATAGAATATATAAATAAATTTTGTGGTAAGTTATTGGTTAGTTATTGACCTCTTTGAGAATTAGACTTATGATTAGATAGTTTAGTTGATAACAATAGCTTGTTAGTGGAAAAAATAGTTAAGAATTCAAAGGATCATAACCTTTGGAATCTGCTAGCTGAGGGTCCATCTTTTGATAGGATAAAGAGGTTGAGAATAGGGAGATTGGGGAGTCAGACTGTGAGAGTCGTAAGCCGAGGGAAGCTTGGTGCTATCTCTTTATTTTCTTTGCTTTTATTATTTGCTTATAAAGAATTGTGATTGAGAGAAGTATTGTTGAAACTATGATTAGAATATTGTAGAATATGACTTTGGACTGACCATTTTGGAGAAAATCTGTGACCTTGAGAATTGAGATTATTGAATTGTGTTGTATTAAATGAAGATATTGAATTCTGTGTGATGAATTGAGAAATTGAATATAATAAGTAAGCAGGAGATCATTAATTGAATATATATAAACTGCAAAGAGAATAAGTGGGAGATGAACTGATAAGAATATAGAAGTATTGTTGAATTGATAGTCGTAGAATGGATTATGTGTTGAATTAAGATGGAAGTAGTAAGCCTTGGTATTTTGTGGTTTGATAATTGATTTTAGATAGCTAGAGTATAGTCAATTGTGACACTAACAGACCCAATTCATTTAACTAGTCTTTCCTTGTATTCGAACCGACCTCTATTAGTTCAATTGCTTTGGTATATTGAAGCTTGAACACAATGAGAACAATATTTTGGCACTGCTGCTGGAGAAATGATAACAATATGAAATGTTAGAAATTAATTATATGAGAGATGGAATTATATGTTGAATGAAAATGTGAGAAGAATTAGTTTTAGGATTACAAATATGTAAGTTATAATTAAAGGCAGTATTGATTTTGTAAAGAAGAATGAAAGATTATGAGTGATAATCATGAAGTAGAGAGGATTATCAAAGAATTAATCGACAAGCAAAAAAAAGACAGAAGCGATTATGCATAAGAAATCTCCTATGGGAACAACAAAAAGAAATTATAGGTCCAAATAAACCAAAAGAAGAAAAATTCGAATTCAAATAGCAAAGAGACTAGTGATAACACCAATGGCCGCCGGAGTGCCAAAAGTATCAATTGTAGTATAAATGGGAGCAGTAGGAGACTGAACTACAAGTGTGGCACTATTATCTACTTTTAATAGTTGGCCGGGCTCTGATTCCGATCATCATATATCTAAATTCTTGACAGCTTATGTGGCTAATAATGGTAGAACTGAAGACATTTGATTGAGATGGTTGCTAGCAACTTTAAAAGATATAGCTTTTGAATGATATAATCGGCAACAAATGGGTAGATTTTTCAATTGGAAGGCCTCAAGGAATGCCTTTCTAATCCATTTTAGACCAACTGGATTTGAAGATCGGCTTCGAGAAAGTTTTAGGAATACCAGGATGTTTGCAAAGAGAATCAATAGAGTCCTATTATAGTCGGGTCACGGATATACTTCGTAAATGGTCAAATAATCAAATGTCAAAGGTGTTTATATTGTCGATATTAATCAATGGTTTGCATTCACCAGAATTGAATTTTTTTGTAAAAGAGGCTCGAGTAGCTACAGTAGAGGCATCGTTGGTATAAGTAAAGATTTGGAGGGAATGCCATTATGATCAGTTTTTAATTGCGGGTGCTACGATGATTCCAATTCAAGGCAGCTATCAAAATCCGACTTGAAACGGATCAGTGGGTAGTTATCTATGGATGTTAGAAATAGTGGCCAATTGTAGTGACAATATTTAGAAGCCAGTTAATATCACCCCAATGCAAGCTCTACCACCGAACTTGACAAGAGTGTATGTTCCATATTTTCCATATCAACAACAAGTAGAAAAATTACCAATAATACTAGTGCCAAAAGATTCTAATGAAGCCTTGTTATTAAATCTGATGAAGAAAATGGAAGAAATAGTTGTTAATATGGCCAAGGATAAGGAAAAGAGGCACAAGCCTACCAATACTAGGACCAATGTATGGTGCAGTAATTGTAAGGGTCATGATCATTTGGTAACAAAATGCCCTTTATCCTCACAAATGATGGGTGTTCAATGTACATTTTGTGGAGGAAAGCATCCTACCCAAAACTGTTGGAATTGGCAAAAGCAACAACAATTTAGTAATCAAGCCATGATCCCATTGACTCAATGGGAAGTCAATCAAGTTCAAATAGAAAATACATAGGGATGGAATAGAAATCAATCTAATCAATAAAATTGAGCATTCAATTACTTTCAAAATTCTAATTTTAATTAGCGGTCTGCATTAAACCCCCAAAATTATGGAAGGAGTAGCAGAGGTATTAGCAATATGCTCTATCGGCATCATCGAACCAAGTACCCTCCATATCAACAGAACAACTAGGATCATTTTCTAATCCTATCTGAAATCGGCTTAGTAGATATATTCCAGTAGAGACTCCAAGTGCACATGACGGTATGAGCCAAAAACCACTACATTGCTACAGATGCCGACAAATTGGTTATTTTACCAATGAATGCCCTAATCTAAGGTTTATAAATGAATATGCTCTAGTATGTGGAAATTACAAGCAGTTGGGATATACTTATCAACAATGTAATGCTCTATTCAATTTTAATAATCGAGATCAGCAGATCCAAAGCCAAGAAAAAATGGAGGAGATAAATCAAGGTCCTCAAGATTCACGAGTTCACTGGGTAGAAGTAGTCCAAGCTGTCCTTACAAGATGTTAGTAAAAGAAAAAATGACCAATTCAACATTTGGGTGATCCTGAAGCGAAGGACCAATTGGACCCAATTACAGGGCTATTCAATCCAGGTCCTGATATAGGCCTCTTATCCAGTATAAGACCTGAATCGATTGTATACTCCAATGACGTATCGATTACGGAGGCTTCAATTCTGTTTTAAGCTATTTTGTTCTCTACACAATTTCGGAAAATGTCCTTTTTGTCAAAAGATCCTCTCTGTTAAAGTAAATAGAGGATAACTTAGAAGGTAAAAGATATTATCTTAAATAAGTTGTTAATGGTCAAAGGACAGCAAAAGGATGAAGGGAAGTGACAAGGTGGCGGCTAGGGTTTTAAGTGGTGGCTAAGATTATAGGTGGTAGTTAAGGTTATAGGTGACGGCTAGTATTTAAAGTGACAGCTAGGTTAAGAGGAATATAGGATTTAGTTGGATGAAAGTAAGATGAATACTAGATAAAATGGATGTAACCTCTACTTATAACTAAAGGGTGCTGGAAGTGAGAGACATCTCATTCCACACTTCTCTTGTGTCTAACCTTGCTGATTTCTACTTAGTTGTGTCTTGCTTATTGTGTTTCTTCAATAGATTATGGGCCCACACACACTTGGTTGTGCTATTCAAGTAAGTTGAAGTCATTTATTGATTTTTGTTCTTGTTTGGAATAGATCTTATGGTGTTTGCTGATGTTAGAGATTGTATGATCTAATCTGGTGTTTTGACTTGTGGAGGTTTTGATTTGGGCCTTATAGATCTCTTACATCAATTTGAAGGTTTTTAACTCCTAGGATTGAATGATTAAGACCTTATACAAAGACCTTGATAGCGTCTTTGATTATGTGGTGAGAAAGTAAATTTTGTGAGTGAAAGGCTCATATCAACAAGGTAAAGGCTCTTATTCAACAACTTGCAATTGTTGACAAGCATTTAGAAGAGAGTAATATTATCATGACCTTGCTTATGAACCTTCCCGAGTCCTATAACTACCTCATTGTGGCATTGGAATGCATCAAAGTAAAAGAACTCACAATGGATTATGTGACGGCAAGACTTGTCCATGAAGTGACCAAGAGAAAAGAAAAAGAGCCCCAAAGTGAGGATTCGGCTCTCTTTTCAAGGCAAGGCAAGGAGAGTCATCCTAACCATCGTTGAAATGTGAGAACTTACTTCATTTGTGGAAAACCAAGTCACTTTGGTCGAAATTACTACAAGGCCAAGAAAAGAAATAGAAAAAGTCCAAACAATACTCGTGTGATTGCTCATTTTACTTATTCCAAATTAATCTAATAGAAATAAATCCATATAGGGAGATTCAAACATGGGAAATAACTAGTTGCTTAAGCGTTCACATTAGGGTCACACAATCAATTATCTCCTGAATGTATCGTCTCTATTTCTAATATCTGAACACATAAGGAAACTATAATCTCCTCCTTCACCTTATCAGTCTCTTCCTTATAGCAATTCAGTCATATCAATAACTACTATTTCCACCAATATATTCACCTTCATAATCTCTAATTGTAATACTGCACCCTCACAGCTTTCAGCACATAATTATCCTCATTTCAATCACTAGAATTCTTCACACAGAACTACCATTCATATTATGGTGTTTCACACAAATAGAGACTCATTTTCTCTTCTGAATTATAATCAGATTTTAGCATTCAATCTTTCTTCTTCTCAAATAATACCAATCACATTTCTATTCCATAATTCACTTCACAATATTCAGAAACTTTCAATCCTCTTATTCAAAGAAAATAACAAACAAAAGAAAAGAGGTAGCACCAAGCTTACTCTGGCTCACAACTATCACAGCAATGGCATTTTCTTCCCTTCTTCCATCCTCCTTATACTACCCCGAGATACCAACTCCTATACTAAAGATGATAACTACTTTTCCTGACTATTCATCAATTCTACCTACTGAACCATCTTTTCAGTAGTTATCTATCTATGTTTCCACTATACACTAGGTATCTATATTTTGAAAATAACTACTTATTCTACATAGCTCCACTCTTAATTGTGCAGCATCTCCACAAACATAGTATTGATAAACAAAAACCAATCTTTTTTTTTTTAATTGGATTGTTTAATTTCTTCAATTTTTGGCGCTAGCTCCATTTGGTCTTGTTCCAATACTATATCTTCTTCCTCCGACTCATCTTAAATCTCTGTCCTTAATTGAGGTGTTAAACCTTCATTATACACTCCTAATTCTTGAACCTGAGCTTCCAATTGGAGGATTTTGGCATCTTTAACTTCCAGTTGTCACTGCTACTGTTGTAATTTCTCCTCCAATTTTTCACTTCTTACTCCTGTAGAGGTAAATGTCTGTGACTAACCAATACTAACCAAATCACTCTCCAATTTTGTTACTATTTCCTTCAAAACAACAATTTCTACCTGTAGCTCATCCGTTTTGTTTCGATATTGATCACCCAATTGTTCTTTTTCAAGCTCCAATGCTTCCTTTTTCTCTCGTTCTATCTTCAACTGAGCGTTCATCTTCTCTTGTTCCAATCTATATGATTTGCAAGTTTGTAGTAATTCTTGCCTTTGATTTTCCAAAATATGCTAAATCCTCTGTTTCTCCTTTGACTAGTTTTCCACTTTTTTATCTAATTCACGCTTCACTCGTATCTTGGATTCCGATTCTACCTTGATGCCTTATTTCTATTCCCTGATTTTATAATTTTGTTCCAATATTATTTTCTTGCTCACTTTTACTTGCCTTTTTAAGCTACCTTCATCTTCGAGCTTACTCACCGTAAGTTGCAGCTGGGAAATTTGACCCAATATAACTTCCTTAAGATTCCACCCTTTCGTTACATCCCATTGAAATCCTAATTGGTTGCTTTATCTTGGAACTGGTATTTGTGTCGTCATCTCTATTGTTGGCCGAATTGAAACTTGCTCTGGTGTAGATACTGGTCTTGCTTCTCGTTCTGCTGCTCTTCTATCCTTGATTTTGCTCGAGAGATGACATTCCTCCTTTGAAGTAGCTTCTTGGCCTGAAATCATTTGATACGTCTCCTCCCACTTCAAGCTCTCCGGTTGGTAAATGCAAGACTTTGTATAAGATATTCTCATCTATCCCAATCAAGACTCCTCTTACTACACTCGAACCATCCTCTGGATCATAATTTTTTATATATTCCGCCACTCGTTCTACATCAATTGGTGGTAGTTTATCCGATCCTCATAAAAATGTAAATAATTGTACATTTCTAAAATCTTTTTTCCTTTTCAATGATCAACATATATCTAACTTCATCGGTTCCATGTTGGTGATAACTACAAGAGATGGCAATCCCAGATCGCACTTAGACCTCATGTTGCGGCAACTTTCCGATCATTTTGGTGCTCTCTTCGCTCTTTTCATCGACATTGTGAAAATCAAACTCTCAATACTTCCTCACGCTAATACTATTGCTGATTACTATCGTAAAGCTTACAGTTCAAAGTACAATGTCTGAAATTTACAACAATAAAACCTTTTATGAGTATCCCGCTCTTAACTGCTTACTCGGGGTTCGAATCAAGAACATCTAATCCAGTGTACCTTAGTCTCACGTCTAATCAAGAATATCTAATTTCTTGACTGGTCAATTTCAATATCCAAAACTAACCATCAATCATTTCCTAACTATCACAACCTTTCCAATCTTGTTGGTAATCATTATTACGGAGACTTCCTCACTTCATTGAGTAAACTCATCCCGGGTTTACGTATAATACAAATGTAACTGGTTCCCATTAACGCATGATGTGAAGTGGGTTCCTAGAAAATCTTCCAATTGAACGGAACCATTATAGAAACCTTCCACCATCCAATATGGCCCATGCCATCCTACTTAAAATTTACTGGAAAAGTTGTTAAAGCGGCTATCATAAAGTAGCACCAGATCATTGGGCATAAAATATTTTGGCTGTAACTTACTATCGTAATAACTCTTTCTACGGTGCTATGTAGCTTCCATGATCAAGAGAGCCATAGCCCTAGCTTCATCCAATTTCTCCAATTAGACTAACTTATATTGAAGAGAGCCTCTGTCTTCCAGACGTTCATTCAACGCAATTCGTAAACTTTGGACTTCCAATTCAATTGGTAGAATTGCCTCCTGGCCATATACCAATTGAAATGGGATAGAATTGGTAGTTACTTTCTACGCAGTACGGTACAGCCATAAAGCTGCAAATAATTTAGTATCCCAATTGGTTCCCGTTCCTGAAATAGTCTTTCTTAAGATCTTACATAGGATACCGTTGGTCTTTTCAGTCTGTCCATTGGCTCGTAGATGATAAGGTGTAGTTTTGCGGTGCTTGATCTCATACTTTGCTGTTAATGCTTCAATTGTTGTATTAATAAAATGTGTGTCGTGATCACTAACCAATTCTTTCAGACAGTAAAAACGAGTGATAATGTTCTCATATAAATATATTGCTACGATATTGACATTATGAGTTTTTGTTGCCATAGCCTCCGCCCATTTGATGACATAATCTGTGGCTACTAGAATATAATGTTAAGTCTATTTCGAGAGGCAGGTGCAATTGGTCCGACAAAGTCAATACCCCATTTTTTGAATGGTGCCTGTGCCAAAATTGGTACCAATGGCATTACAGAAGTTCCAGTAGGGCAACCAATTTGTTGACAAGGATCACAACGACGAACATATTGGTGTACATCCGAAAATATTATTGGCTACCAATATCCAACCATTAAAGCCTTACGTTTGGTGCTATCACCCACAAAATGTCCTCCACAACTGTCCAAATGACATCCTTCCAAAATACTACGAACTTCACTTTGAAAGATGCAATGGCGTAAAATTCTATCCTGCCCTTGTTTGTACAAGGCATCTCCAATCATGGTATATGGTATACTTTTTAAAATCAGATGCTTCTTTAATTTTTCATTATAAGAAATTAGAAAAATTTGAAACGTTAGATATTGGATCAATTCACCATATTTAGGTGTAATGACATCCACAGTGAATAGTTGTGCATCCAAAAGAGCATTGTTTATCGGTTCATTACCCAATATATTAGATAAACGAGATATGTGATCCGCATTGGCATGTTTCTTGCCAGGTCGAACGTTAATCATAAAGTTGAATTCTTAGAGAAGTAACATTCATTGAGTAATTTGTTCGCTCAATTGAGATTTATTTATCATGTACTTAAGTGCATCATGATCAACGTGGAACACAAATGGGTATCCAAGTAGATAGTGGCAGAATTTCTATATAGAGTAGATCATTCCGAGGGCCTCTCACTTAGTAGTATTATAATTTTATTCTACAGCAATAAAATATTAGCTCGCATAATATATGGAATGATCTAATCTTTTTTCATCCTTTTGATTGAGAACGGATCCAATAGCAACATTGGATGCATCCACATAGACATGAAACGGTTTTGTCTAACAAGGTATTACAAGAATTGGGATTGATACTAATTTTCATTTCAATTTGTCAAATGCGAAAGTACAATCTTCAATCCATATTGGGCTAGATCCGTCTGACGGGGGTTTCTTTAATAAGTGGGTTAACTGTTGGCAGATAACCACAAAAGATTCAATAAAATGCCGATAGTAGCTGACATGGCCAATGAAACCGCGTATGGCCGATATCGTATCTGGCTTTGGTAAACCCAATATATGAGTAACTTTATCGGGGTCCATAGTGATACCTTCAAAAGAGACAATGTGTCCCAATAGCTTTCCCGATGGTACACCAAATTGACACTTCTCCGAATTTAGAGATATCCCATACTTGTCACATTGATTCAAACAGTTATCCAGGCATGCTAGATATTCAGTCGTTGTGCTAAAGGTGCAGAAATCGTCCAAAAATATCTCCATTGATAAATGTAGGTAATCTTGAAATGCTTGTGTCATTATCCGTTGAAAAGTAGCCGGGGCATTACATAATCCAAATGGCATTACTTTATAGGCGAATGTACCCCAATCTGTGGTAAACGTAGTCTTCAACTAATCTTCTTTGGTAATTTTAATTTGATTATACCTCAAAAATCCGTCCAAAAATAAATAACATTCATGTCCGGCCACTGCGTCCAAAATACTATCTAAAAATGGTAACGGAAAATAGTTCCAATGTACTGACTCTATTAACTACGGGATTATTCATCCATTCGGCAATAGCATAATCAGAGTTAGTCGCATCCTCCTGATGCAATAAATATTCGCTGGGACTTTCACATTGGTAGACTCCTGCCTTTACTATTGAAGTATTTTGTCTTACTCCAAATTGTGGTGAACCTATAGCATCGTCATCTTCCTCAATCGATTGACTCTCATTTTTCGATGTAAATTCTGATTCTGGTAATTGAGATTCTCCATGATATTGTACCGGATACATCTGTAAAACAATCTGATCACGACCTTTTCTAATTGTTAATGTGCCTCGGCCCCAATCGTTCTTAGCTTTGGCTTGATAAAGCCAAGGTCTGCCCAACAAAATGGGATATGATAATATAGATTTCTATAATCAAAATACAATATAATCAATTTTGTATGTCAATCCCACGATTATAGTGGTAATATTACGTAAGATTCCCATTGGCTTTACCCGACTATGATCTGCCATTCGCAAAACCAATGTCGTAGGTAGAAATTACTTTAGATCCAAGTACTCCATTGTATCCGTGTTCATTAAATTTACACTAGAGCCACCATTGACTTGTACCCCTAGAATTAAAATGCCATCGATTGATACATCGATTGTTGGTGCTCCCGGATCTGGGTTTAAGCTAACTTCATGAATTTTTTTAGTGCAAGATCTTTGTCGTATTAACATTGAATTCAATGTAGATCAACATTCTGGTGCTACAGCCAAAAGTTGCTTCATTGTAATTGAAGACTGAATAACATCCAAATCCTTCAAAATATCATAGGGTTCTATATTGAGAGTAATTTCCAATGCTCTTTTACGTTTCATTGGTTTCAATTTTACTCCATTCGACAACAATTCCTTTCTGGCAATTGAGATTGTCATTGATAACTTTGCCAACTTTTCTACTACTAAAGGTTCTTTTAATGCGTAAGATCTTTTATTGGGTTGTACAAGTATTGATACTTGGTCAATTGGGATCGATCTTGATGGTCCCGACAAATTGGCACGTGGAACCAAATTAGGTTCCTCAATTTGTTGAGGTCTCAATATTGGAATACGTTCCAATACTGATATTGGTTCATTTAGCCCCATGGACGGCGCTACTTGCTATCCTGCAATTAGTTCATCCAGGTCCTGAATTGGATTCTTGTCTTTTTGTTGGCCTCTGATAAGCTCTGTATTCACCACCTCGACACGATGTACTAGTGAGTCTCGTTGAACAGGGCCTTTGTCCTCCATCAGTTGGCTTATTTGTATTTGTTGGTCCCGGTTATTATAATTAAAGGGCACATTGTACTACTGATAAGTGTGACCAGACTGCTTACAATTTCCACATATTTGAGCATAGTCATCACTGGCCCTTCGATTGGCACATTCACTCACATATCATCCAATTTGTCTGCAAGGACAGCAATGAAGTGGTCTCCTGCCAACTCCTTCAGGGATAATGGATGTCTCTACTGGTATATAATAGCTAGGTCTATTTCATGTCGAATGAGTAAAGGATCCTGGTTGATCTATTATTACTGTAGAATTTGGCATTGGCTTCGTCATGGATGGATATTGATGGTATCCTGGTTGATTCATCGCCAATCCATGAGTATTGGATACACCTTCTTGGTGAAATTCAGAGTTTAAGAAATTAGAATAATTCTTGTTTTGTTTATTCGCTCGATTTCCATTCCAACCAAAACTATTATTCGTTTGTACTTGATAGACATCCTACAAATTTGGTTGAGTCATTATGTAGTTACTAAGTTGTTGTTGCTTCTGTAAATTCCAATAGTTGGTGGTAATATGCTTGCCCCCGCAAAAGGTACATTGTACAGTCATTTGGGGTGGTGAAGGACATTCTGTTACTAAATGACCTTGCCTCTTATAATTGCTGCACGAGACATTGGGACGCATATTGATTGGTTTATGCCTTTTTTCTTTATCCTTGGCCAGATTCACAACCAATTCATCTATTTTTTTCATCAATGTTAACAACAATGACTCATTAGAATCCCTTGATACTAATGCATTTGGTAATTCTTTCGTAGGTATTGGTTTTTGATACGCAAAATAAGGTGCATATGGATGTGATCATGATGGTGGTACAGCCTACAATGGAATGACATCTACGATTCCCTGTGGAATTGTACCGTAATCATTCTTTTCCAAATAACCTTCCGATGCGTCATTCTAATTTGTCATTTGATAACCTCCTTGACATGAAATCATCGTAGCTCCAACTGTTAAGTTTTAGTCATAGTGACATTCCTCCCATACTTTTGTTCGCTCAAGAGATGATGCAATAGTGGCTGATTGGGCCTCCTTTATAAACATCTTCAATTCTGGTGGGTGTAGTCCATTAACCAATATGGACAATACGAACCATTTTGATATTTGATTATTTGGCCATTTTCGAAGTATATCTACTACACGACCATAATATGATTGTACCGCTTCCTCTAGTATCATTCTATTGTTCATTAATTTTTCTCTAAGACGTTTTTCAAAACCAATTGGTCAAAAATAGGCTAAAAAAATATTTTTCAATGCCTTCCAATTGTAAAATTGTTCCACAGGTTAGCAGTTATACTACTCAAATGCTGTGTCTTTCAATGTCATTGGCAGCCATCTCAGCCAAATATCTTCTGTTCTTCTATTATTGGCTACACACATCGTCAAGAATTGAGACAAATGTTGATCTAGATTTGCACTTGGCAAATTCCAAAAAGTAGGTAATAGCACGACGCTAGTTGTTTCATCACCCACTGCACCCATTTGCACTGCAATGAGAACTGTTGGTCCTCCGGACGTCATTAAAGTTGCTGGTGTTCTGCTTAATTTTTTATTAAAATAAAAATTATCTCTTCCAAAAGTCTTTTTTGGACTTCCAGGCCTTTCCGATTGACTATTATTATCCCCAAATAATTTTACTGGTTGAATATGAGGTAAAAATGATAGGTTTTGATATACTCTGAATTGGTCTTTATTGGCAAGTGATTTATGCCGATCTTCAAAACCAGTCTTGTTAAAATCGGACATATTTTTAATTGGGAAAATACCTAGTGGGGTACCTAATTCCTCTGTGCCTTCCTCGTTTTCCATTAACGGCTTCAAGAGGTATGCTGGACTATTAGCAGCACTCCCCGCGAGTACTGTTGATAATTTCTTTAACGGTATGTACTTCTAAAATATTAGTAGTCGATCATCTTTTGAGTACGATCGAATATACTGACAGGCATGCAACCACGGCTTAATCCAACTTTGTCGATGTTTTTTTTTTAAATTTATGATCTTGCTTCTTACGCAACAAATTTCTTGCTTGCAATTGCTCTGTTCTTTCCTTTGATTGCTTTATTCTCTTTGCTGTTAAATTCTCATTCTTAATAACCATACTCTTTCATTATTTCTACTGAGTTTGCTTCCTAATCTCCTTTACTGTTTCGATAGTTAATTCTTAACACTCAATAATGTTATCAATTTTCGGCAGTGGCACCAAAATGTGATTGCTCGTTTTACTTATTTTAAATTAATCTAATGAAAATAAACCCGTATAGGAGGATTCGAATACGGGGAATGACTAGTTGCTTAAGTGTTCACATTAGGGTCGCACAATCAATTACCTCCTGAATGTATCGTCTCTATTTCTAATATCTGAACACATAAGGAAACTATAATCTCCTCCTTCACCTTATCAGTCTCTTCTTTACAGCAATTCAGTCATATCAATAACTACTATTTCCACCAATATATTCACCTTCATAATCTCTAATTGTAATACTGCACCCTCACAGCTTTCAACACATAATTATCCTCATTTCAATCACTGGAATTCTTCACACAGAACTACCATTCATATTATGGTGTTTCACACAAATAGAGACTCATTTTCTCTTTTGAATTATAATCAGATTTTAGCATTCAATCTTTCTTCTTCTCAAATAATACCAATCACATTTCTATTCCATAATTCACTTCACAATATTCAGAAACTTTCAATCCTCTTATTCAAAGAAAATAACAAACAAAAGAAAAGAGGTAGCACCAAGCTTACCCCACCTCACAACTATCACAGCGATGGCATTTTCTTTCCCTCTCCCATCCTCCTTATACTATCCCGAGATACCAACTCCTATACTACAAATGATAACTACTTTTCCTGACTATTCATCCATTCTACCTACTGAACCACCTTTTCAATAGTTATCTATCCCTGTTTATACTATATACTAGGTATCTACATTTTCAAAATAATTACTTATTCTATAGCTCGTGATGAATATGGAGGTGATGATTATGCATTCATGGCAAATGAAGGCACTTCCATGGCTGCCATGTCCAAGTGGATCATTGATTCTAGTGCCACCAAGCACATGACTCCATACAAGTGTTCATTTGACACTTATGAAGATATTTCAATAGCAAATATCCTCATGGGAGACAATGGCATAGTACAAGCTATTGGAATGGGCTCCATTGTTATAGAGATTGTTGTGAAAGGCCAAACTAAGAGGATCAGATTGAAGGACGTCTTACATATGCCAAATATGATGAAAAGCCTCCTCTCGATGAGAAAACTTGTTTCACATGGTTGTAAAGTGTAATTTCATAAGAATGGGTGTTTTGTAAAGACATTGAAAGGAGATCATATTGCAAAGGGCTTTAGAGATGGAAACCTCTACTTCATCAAGTGTAAGAAGGTGAATGGTGTTGAAGTGGCGATATTTGCTGAATTTCCTCAAGATCAAGATAAGTTTGGCATTTGGCATCGACGCTTTAGTCATTTGAATGCCAAGAGTATGAAGGAGCTCCAATCCATGGTAAGTAGCTTAGATCTTGGTCATATAAGCCACAATGCTATGACACTTGCTTGTAAAGATTGTATTCAAGGCAAATAACAAAGGGCCTCATTTCTAAGTGGAGTTGCAATACTTGCAACTAAGTTCTTGGAGATTGTCCATTTTGATGTTTTTGGACCTATGAAGATGCCATCAATAGGAGGTGCAAGGTATTTTGTCACATTCATTGATTACTTTTCAAAGAAAGTATGGATTTTCATCCTCAAAGCAAAGAGTGAGTATTTCACAAGGTTTAAGATATTTAAGGCACTTGTGGAGAAGCAATGTGAATGCAAAATCAAGGTATTACATATAGACAATGGAGGTGAGTATGTATCAAAGCAATTCAATGATTTCTTAAAGTTACATGGTATTGCAAGATAAATCTCCACTCCTTATATTCCACAACAAAATGGAGTTGCTAAAAGAACAAATCAGACTATTGTCAAGATAGTAAGGAGTATGCTTCATGCACAACACCTTGGACATGAGTTTTGGGCGGAAGCAATGGTGAATGTAATATACACAAGAAATAAGTGTCTTGCAAGTTTACTTACATCAATGACGCCGGAAGAAGCTTGGAGTGGGAGAAAACCTTGTGTTTCTCACATGAGGACCTTTGGATGCATAGCATATGTAAAGATACTAGATTGTATGAGATCAAAATTTGATGCAAAAGGTACAAAATGTGTGTTTGTTGGATATTGTGAAGGTACAAAGGCTTATAGGCTCATGTATTTGGAGACTAAAAAAATCATCAAAAGTGGTGATGTTGAGTTTTTGGAGCACAAGAATGCTTGTGAGTACTTGGAGATGTGTTCAAGTAGAAGTAATGGTGTGTTTGTGGACACATCTTCAAATTCAGCAAAGAAGAAAGAAGACAAAGATAATAATGGTTGTAAAGGTGGAAATGAAGATGAAGAGTCAAAAAAGGTGGATAAGAAGGCCTCTACAATTGCTAAGACTAGCAATGAAGAGCATGAAGATGTTGATGATGATGGTCATGAGGATTATGAACCTTTGAGTGAGAAAAGACTATCTTCAAAAGAAAAGAAGGTTGGAGGTGACCATGGAGTGCAACAAGTTGAGTCTTCTTCAAATGAAAGGAGATATCCTTTGAGAGATAGAAAACAACATGGTAAATGGTGGAAGGACCATATTTTTCCTCAAGTAAGTAAAGAACATGCCAATGTTGCACTTCTTGCTGATCCGTTGAGTTTATATGATGCAATGAAATCCATGGATGCTATGAAGTAGGAAAATGCTATGAAAGAAGAGTACAAATCACTTATGGACAATGGAACATGGGAATTGACTCAACTTCTAGCAAATCGAGCTTCAATTGGTTGTAAGTGGGTGTTTAGAACCAAAAGGGATGCAATGGATAATATTATGAGGTGTAAGGCAAGATTGATTGCCAAAGGCTACTCACAAGTTGCTGGTATTGATTTCAATGAGACATTTGCTTCCGTGGCAAAATTCACCACCATTAGAACCATTGTGGCAATTGACGCAACAATGGACTTGGAGATGTACCAAATAGATGTGAAGACGGCTTTCTTGAATGGAGAATTAGAAGAAGACATCTACATGGATCAACCTCAAGGATTTATTGAAGAAGGCAAACAACACCTTGTGTGTAAGTTGAAGAAATCCTTGTATGGGCTTAAGCAATCATTAAGGGCATGGTACCAATGTATCGACACCTTCTTTATAAATGAAGGATTTTTGAGGAGTGAGGCTGATCATTCCATGTATGTGATGCAATTAAAAGCCTTCTTGCTGATTGTTATTATTTATGTTGATGATTTGATCATTTTGATCAATACTTTGAAAAAGATGGATTGATTGAAGGCAAAGTTAGCAAAAGAATTTGAAATGAGTGATTTGGGAGAGCTCCACTATTGCTTAGGAGTAGAATTTGTGAGAGATCGAGCTAAGAAGATCATTACATTGAGTCAAAAGAAGTACATTAAAGAAGTGTTGAAACCGTTCAACATGGAGGAGTGCAAGTCCATTGAAACACCTTTGGAGGCAAATTTGAAGTTGATGAAGCTCACGGATGAGGAATTTGCTGAAGTTGAAGAAGAAATGAAAGATGTTCCATACAAGACAGTAGTAGGCTCACTTATGTATGCAATGATTGGTACAAGGGTGGATCTTGTATATGCGGTGAGTGTTGTAAATCAACACATTTCAAAGGCTAGACCAATTCATTGGGCAACCATTAAGAAGATCTTGAGGTACTTAAAAGGCACTTTGAACTTCAAATTGTGTCTTGGAGGTGATAGTATTATATTGCATGGATATTGTAATGCAGATTGGGCTAGAAATGCAAATGATAGAAGTTCAACAATGGGATATATATTCTTTATTGGAGTGGGAGAAATTTCATGGAATTGTAAGAGACAACCAACAATTGCAAGATCTACAATGGAGGTGGAATACATGGCAGCAAGTCATGGTGCAATGGAGGCAATATGGCTAAGATAAGTTTTAGAAGACATTGGACTTGTGCAATTGGAAGCAACTTCAATGAAGTGTGACAATCAAGGATGCCAAGAATCCAAAGCATCATTGAAGGACAAAGCACATTAACATTCAACATCACTTCATATGGGAGAAGATTGAGATAGGAATAATTGACATGAAATATTATGCAACAGAAGACATACTTGCTGATTTACTCACAAAAGCATTAGTGAAGGATAGACATTACAAATTGACAAAGGGATTAGGTTTATTAGCCTTTAACCAATAGCAAAGGAGAAGTGTTAAAGTAAATGGAGGATAAGTTAGAAGGTAAAAGATATTATCTTAGATAAGTTGCTAATGGTCAAAGGGTAGCAAAAGGATGAAGGAAAGTGACCAAGGTGGCGGCTAGGATTATTGGTGGCAGCTAAGGTTATAGGTAGTGACTAGAGTTTAAAGTGGCAACTAGGTTAAGATGAATCTAGAGTTTAGTTGGATGAAAGTAAGATGAATATTAGATAAAATGGATGTAACTTCTACCTATAAGTAAAGGATGTTGGAAGTGAGAGGCATCTCATTCCACACTTCTCTTGTGTCTAATCTTGCTGATTTCTACTTACTTGTATCTTGCTTATTGTATTTCTTCAATATTCTCAGAGGCATGAATTCTAAAGAACCAATATCAATCCAATTAGGAGAACAATCCTACCCATTAAAAGAACCAATTTTACGGGCTCTATCAAATTTAGTTCCAGTAGCTTTACCAATTTCTAATATAGAGAAAACCAATTTACTTGCATCGGTGTCTAGGACTGGGAAGAAGAAACAGATATTGGAAATTACTACTCATACAGAATCATATGATATTCTAAAAGATTTGGGCACCATATAATCCACGATGTCTATGAAGCAACTATTGGTGGTAGCACCTGAGTGTCAAACTATCTTAAATTCTTCATTAATTCGTTATAGATCTCGAAATATAAAAATCCAAGAAGTAAGTTTGAAACTCAATCCGAATATACCAAGGATTGATGTTTCAATTGATGGAATATAACTATTGGGAGTGCAAATAGGTGAAGGATCTAGTGTAAATCTTATGAATGCCACTACAATGGAAGAGTTGGGTTTGGATCACTCATTGCCTACTAAAATGGTTTTGAGAATGGCTGACTCCAGTCGAGTTTAAGCAATGGGAATTTTACGGAGTGTTCAAACTATAATTGCTGGTATTGCATATGAAATTGATTACATCATCTTTTGGTTACAACATTCAACTTTATTGTATCCAATTTTATTTGAACGACTATGGCTTTATCAAGCGTAGGCCAAGAATGACTAGAGTCAGGGTACTTTAATAATTAGCAAAGATAGAGATAAAATGGTGTTACAAATATATCCAAGATACTATCACGGGGAATCTCAATTGCCAACATCTGAATTGATATTGGATGATGAGCTTAGCGCTAATGACGATGCAGTAGCACCGATTATGGAGGCATCCGTGGAAGCAGACCAAGACCTTGAAGTGGTGTACCAATGTGGCGGTCCAGGGGAGTACTTGATATACCTGTTGGATTCGGAAATCTCTTCTAAAGTTAGTATTGATTGGATGACCAAGTATGATGTATACCATGTGAGAGCCCTAGACACAGGATTTAGTACTTCGCACATATTGGACTTACCGACTGATTTTAAACCAGCACGGGAGTTGAAATCGAATATCACAATAGCACTTTTATGTCAAACTATCAACTTGGCAACCATAGTAGAAGCTCGGATAATTAATGTATACAAAGATATAAAAGAATAGGAGTTAACTTGTTGGACAAAATTTTTCTTGCAGCATAAATCAACTTTTGCTTAGACTTATGTTGATCTAAAAGGTATCATCAATGAAGTTTGTGAGCATCGTATCATTTCAGAGGAGAATGCTAAACCTGTACAACAGAGGTAACATTGCTTTAATCTTAAATATTCCCTCATAGTGAAGGAAGAATTGGACAAGCTTCTTATAGTTGATTTTATTTACCCAGTATCGAATAGTGAGTGAGTTTCTTCAATCATGATGGTACCGAATAAGAACAAAAAAATCTAAATTTTTTAGGATTTTTAGAAACTTAATGCAGCCACCAAAAAAGATTACTTCTCATTACCTTTCACGAAGAATATTGGTAACATGTTGTTATTATCACCAAGTAGTAAAAGAATAGGAGTGAGGCACCAGTTAAAGTCATATAGTGGTGTTGTTTTGGGTTGGCTAGAGTGCCATTTTCTTATATTTCTTGTGTTTTCGAGAGTAGTAGTTCCAATTAAGAGTTAATAGTGAGGAGCCAATCACAAGTATCAATTGAAGATGTTCCAAAATGGATGAGTTAGCAGCAACATCAATTAGAACTTCATGATGCCCAGATCATAAAACTGGAGGCTCAAGTCCGTAAATTGGGAGAGTATAATGAAGATCTCTCAAACCAGTTGAGGAAGGAGTCAATGGATGGACTCAAGAAGGAAGAAGAAGATTTGCAATTGGAACCAGATTCGGTGGAATGTACATTCGATAAAGCAGTAAATGATCAATTGGGTGGGCCAGAGGAAATTATATATTTGTAGAGTTTTATTAAGTAGTTTTTAGATAAGTAATAATTGTGTGTTTGCAAGGGCGCTGCACAATTAGGAGTGGGGCTATGTAAAATATGTAAATAAATTTTGTGAAAAGTTATTAGTTGGTTATTGATAACCTTGAGAATTAGACTTATGGTTAGGTAGTTTAATTGGTAATAGTAGGTTGTTAGTGGAACAAATGGTTAAGAATTCAAAGGATCATAACCTTTGGAATCTGTTGGCCGATGATCCATCTTTTGGTAGGATAAAGAGATTGAGAAAAGAAAGATCGGGGAGCCAGACTGTGATAGTCATAAACTGGGGGGGGGCAGATTGTGAAAGTCGTAAGCTGAAATAAGCTTAGTGCTACCTCTTTGTTTTTTTTTCTTTTATTATTTGTTTATGAAGAATTGTGATTGAAAGAAGTATTGTTGAAACTATGATTAGAATATTGTAGAATATGACTTTGGAGTGACCATTTTGGAGAAAATCTATGACCTTGAGAATTGAGATTATCGAATTGTATTGTATTAAGTGAAGATATTGAATTCTGTGTGATGAATTGAGAAACTGAATATAATAAGTAAGCAAGAGATCAGTAATTGAATATATATAAACCAAAAAGAAAATAAGTGGGAGGTGAACTAATAAATATATGGAAGTATTGTTGAATTGATAGTCATAGAATGGATTATGTGTTGAATTAAGACGGAAGTAGTTAACCTTGGTGTTTTGTAGTTTGATAATTGATTTTAAATAACTAGAGTACAGTCAATTGTGACACTAACAAATCCAATTCATATAACTAGTCTTTCCTTGTATTCAAATCGACCTCTATTAGTTCAATTGCTTTGGTATATTGAAGCATTAACACAACGAAAATAACACTACTTTTAGTGGTTGGCCGGACTCTGATCTCGATCATCATATATCTCAATTTTTGATAGCCTGTGTGGCTAATAATGGTAGAACTAAAGACATTTGGTTGAGATGGTTGCTAGCAACTTTAAAAGATACAGCTTTTGAATGATATAATCGGCAACTAGTGGGTAGATTTTTCAATTGGAAGGCCTTGAAGAATGCCTTCCTTATCCATTTTAGACCAATTGGATTTGAAGATCGGCTTAGAGAAAGTTTTATGAAGAGTAGGATGTTTGTGGGTGAATCAATAGGATCCTATTATAGCCAAGTCATGGATATACTTCATAAATGTTCAAGTAATCAAATGCCAGAGGCGTTTGTATTATCGATATTAATCAATGGTTTGCATCCATGAGAATTAAAAAAGTTTCTAAAAGAGACTCGACCAGCTACGTTAGAAGCATTGTTTGTTTGAGCAAAGGTATAGAAAGAATGTCATTATGACCATTTATTAACAATGGGGGCTACGATGATTCTAAATTCAAGAAGCCAACAAATACAACTAGGAAATGTGTCGATGGATAATTATCCACAAATGGCTGACTCCAACATGAAGAATGTTATGTTGCAAAAATCAATTAATCCTACACTACTCTAAGAAATAGCGCCAATAATAATGACACCTTATTTTACATCGCCAATCTATCAACAACCGGAGTTGTTTACAAATGTGACTGTTAAAGATCCTAATAAAGCCTTGTTATTAAATCTAACAAAGAAGATGGAAGAATTGGCTATGAATTTGGCTAAAGACAAAGAAAAATAATATAAGCTTTTTAATACGAGACCTAATGTATGGTGTAATAATTATAAGAAACAAGGTCATTTTGATATGGAATGTCCATTATCCAGACAAACGAGTATTCAATGTATCTTTTGTGGAAGAAAGCACCTTACCCAAAATTGTTGGCATTTATAAAGGCAACAACAATTCAGTAATCAGACCATGATCCCACCGACTCAATGAAAAAATCAATCAAGTTCAAATAGAAAATACGTATGGATGGAATGGAAATCGATCTAATTAACAAAATCAAACATTCAATAACTTTCAAAGTTCCAATTTTAATCAGAGGTGTGCATTAAATCTCTAGAACTACAGCAAGGAGCAGCAGAGATATCAATAATATGCTCCATCAGCGTCATCAAATTAAATACCTTCGTACCAACAAGACAACTAAGAACAATTTCTAACCCTACATGGAATAAGCCTAATAGGTATATATTGGTGGAGACACCCAATATGCTAGATGGAGGTGCAAGAAGACCACTTTATTGTTTCCATTATAGACATATTAGTCATTATGCTAGTGAATGTCCCAATCCCAGAGCTAGTGACGATTATGCACCAGTGTATGCAAAATATGAGCAATCGGGACATACTTATTAACAATATAATGCTCTGTTCAATTTCAATAATCAAGATCAACAGATCCAAAGCCAAAGAAAAATAAAGGAGATAAATCAAGGTCCTCAAGATTCACCAGTTCACCAGGTAGAAGTAGTTCAAGCTGTCCTTACAAGAAGTCAGTAAAAGGGGAAATGACCAATTCAATATTTGGGTGATCTTGAAGTGAGGGGCCAATTGGACCCAATTACAGGGCCATCCAATCCAGGTCTTGACATGGGCCTCTTATCCAGTATAAGACCTGAATCGGTTGTACATCTCAATAAGGTATCGATTACAGAAGCTTCTGTTCCGTTTCAAGCTATTTTGTTCTCTACACAATTTTGTGAAATTGTCATGGATATATTCATAATTACATATATACAAATAGGTAGAAGTAAGTAAAAGTAGGTAAAAGTAAGTTAATTCTATAATATTTGATATGGAAGCTTCTTAGAAGCTTAATAGATGTTGCTTTGACTTCATAGGTGTCTTTAATTGATTTTTTGGATTAGAAACGTGATCAACAAGTAAGCCATGTGCCACACATGTTGTTAGCTTGAAGATCAAGCTAACTATGTGGCCGACACATAGATAAACTTGCCTTGTAAGTCAAGGCATGTATCCTACAAAGTCAACACATATTAAAGGTCCTATAGAATGTCGTCATGTAGCCCTTAGTTAGATAGTATATATAGAGACAAGAATGAAGCCTTCTTCATTCTTGCCAACTCTTTTCTTGCTTCCAGTCTAGTTTCAAGGGTCTCTAGTTTTCTTGTCTTTTGGCAATAGCCATTTCAGGTTTTTTTTCAATATATATACTTGTTTATTTATATTTTATTACCTTTCTTTGAGTGAAGGCTCACTTGTCTGAATTACTTTTTTCTTGAGTTCTTGTCCTTGACAGATTGATAAGAGTACACCTACAATATCAGAGCTTTTTCTAATCTTGATTAAGAGTGGATTATCCCTTTTTCTTGATAAGATATAAGTATATTAGAAGTTACGGATTACCCTCTTCTAAACAGATATTGTCTTTCGTATTTTCTTTCTTCTCAAGTCCTCTCTTCTATTTGTCTTGAGCAATATTAGCCATCTTCTCTTTTCTAAGTATTATCATGGCACAACTTGTTGAAATGAAAAGTGCAACGGTACAAATGCAAGAGCAATTGAGGGAATTAATGCTTGCGATGCATCAACTCAATTTACCACCACAAGGAGCAACAAGATTGGTAAGAAGTGAAGATATAGAAATGGTTGGAGCTGCCTCAACATCTCCACCAAACCATGTCCTTTTTCTTATGGTGGAACACCCTTCCAATGTTTGAGAACCAAGAATTGCCTTACCCAAGAAGTTTGATGGCACCAGATTCCAAGTTTCGAGGATTTATCAATCAAGTGCAACTTGAGAGAGAACTTCAATGCTAAAGCTATCCAACTTCAGGATCGTAAGTTAGATTCATTGGTATGCTTCTTTCAAGTTCAGCACTATCGTAGTTTTCATCTTTTTTTGAATGACGAGATCCAATATTGGATAATCTAGAGATTTTTTTGGCAGATTTTGGATCTATGTATGGAAAACATGATGCAATTCGTATTGTAACCAATAAGATCTATATTTTACGATAACGCAATTGATCAGTAACGTTGTATGCTTCACAATTTTGACAACTTACAACTGATATCAAGTAGGATGATGCTGCACTTATTAGCCAATTTCTCTTCAAATTATAATATGAGGTAAAAAAATTAATGCTCAACTTATCTGATCTTTAGACATTGAGTCAAGTAATTGACTTTGCTGTGAAGTGCGACAATCAACTTTTTGAATTTCGATCGAAGAACCATACAAGTGGACCTCAATGTTACTATAATTCAATGGCAATACCAACACCTCTTCAACACATACATTCGGAAGTAGAGGATATGCAAATTGATGCAGTATATTTCAAACCTCTTATTGAGCAAGAAAAGACTCATTGTTGTCAAGAAGAATTATGTTTATATTGTGGAGAACTAAAACACACTGCTTAACATTGTTCAAAGAAACGATGCAATCACAAAATAAGGAGTATGGTTGTAAAAAAAGACAATATGTTGAAAAACGAGTTTGTCCAGCTACAATAGGGACCATGCAGCTGGAACCTTACACAATATCTAGTAAAGGTCCTATTTTCTCCTCAGAGCCCTCTCCTTATTTTATAATAAATATTATTTTAGGACCTAAATATTATAAAGCCTCTGCCTTGTTAGATTCAGGAGCATCGGCGTGTTTCTTAGATAAAGAATTTACTAAAAGATATATCATATTTTTAGTAAAGAAAACTAAAGCTATTCATGTAGAAGTCATAAATAGTAGTCCATTATCTTTTGGAGATATTATTCACAAAATCCTTCCTATAGAAAAAATAATCAATGGTCATAATAGCTTTGTAGTATTTAATATCATTAGATCTCCCTCTAATCCAGTCATTTTAGGTTTATCGTGGTTAGAAAAATACAACCCTCAAATAGATTGGATTTCTCGAACTCTTACTTTTTCTAAAAGTATAACTAACATAGTAGTTAATGAAGTAGAGAGTCATAAGTCCAATTCAATTAAACTCGTATTTATAGGTGCAAAAGCTTTCTTGCATGCTGCTATGAAAGAATCACCATATATTATTTATGCCACACTTGTTTCTACTAGTGGAAAGACTTTAAGTGGCATTCCAAGCCAATATCAAGAATTTCAAGATGTTTTCAAAAAAAAGAATGCGGATACACTCCCAAAACATCATCCCTATGATTGCTCAATTGACCTTCAAGAAAGAGCACAACCACCATTCGAACCAATCTACAGTTTATCACAAAATGAGTTGATTGAACTCAAGGAGTATATTGAAGAAAATCTAGCCAAGAATTTCATATGCCATTCTAAATCTTCGACAGGAGCTTCAATTCTATTTGTGAAGAAAAAAGATAGATCATTGCAGATGTGTGTTGATAATTGAGGACCCAACAAGATTACCATCAAGAACAAGTATCCACTACCTTTAATATCTGGACTTCTTGATCAGCTGAATCAAGCTAAGATCTATACAAAAATAGATCTCCAGAGAGCATACAATCTAGTATGCATCAAAGAAGAAGATGAATGGAAGATTACATTTCAAATTAGATATGGACATTTTGAATATAACGTCATGACTTTTGGTCTTACAAATGTACCAGTAGCTTTTCAACATCTAATGAATGATGTTTTTTGAGAGTTTTTAGATGATTTTGTGGTTTATTATCTAGACGACATCTTGATCTATTCTAAAAATCCTGAAGAATATGAATTTCATGTTCGTTATGTCTTACAAAAATTAAAAGATGCAGGACTCTATGCCAAAATAGAAAAGTATGTATTCCACACTAATCAAGTCGATTTCTTAAGTTACATCATTTCAAATGATGGACTTATGATGGATCCTACGAAAGTTCAAACTATTATAGATTGAAAGATCCTAAAAACGGTAAGAGATGTCCAATGCTTTTTGGGATTTGCCAACTACTATCGGATCTTTATCAAAGACTTCTCTTGAGTTGCAGCTCCACTTAAACATTTAACTTGTAAAGACAAACTCCAATAGAATCAAGAAGCGGAAGTTGCTTTTGAATCTTTGAAAACAACGTTTGTTTCTGTACCAATCTTATATCGTGTTGATTTTTCCAAAGCATTCTTTATAAAAACAGATGCATCAGACTTTGTTCTGGATACGATTTTATGACAAATGGGAATACATAACAAACTTCATCTAGTAGCCTTTCATTCAAGAAAATTCTCAACAACAGAAATCAATTATGAGATCCATAACAAAGAACTTCTTGTAATTATGGATTCTTTTCAAGAATGGCATCATTATCTAGAAGGTGTTTCAGTCCAATCACTGTGTATACGGATCACAAGAACGTCAAGTATTTTATGTCAACACACATACTAAATCATTGTCAAGCTCGTTGGAGCATGTCTTTATGAAGATTCGAGTTCATCATCACTTATCGGCCAAGAAAACAACTAGGTTTGTTTGATGCCTTATCTAGACGTTCTTATCTTCCACCAAAAGAAGGAGATGTAGTATTTGAGCAACAAAGAACGGTCTTCTTGAAGTTGGAGCAATTTCATCTTCGAACAATGAAATCAACATTGAATGTTGATTTAAATTTTCTTAAGTAAGTCTAATTAAGTATGTCTTCAGACCCTCTTATTTATGATATTAAGAATAATTCTTTTAAATCTCATGATCCCTCTAAATTTGAATTCAAGAATAACCTACTCTATTTCGAAGGATGCCTATATGTTCTAGAAGGAGAAGCATGTTTACGTATTCTTCAAGCTCGTCACGACTTCCGAGCAGTAGGACATTTTAGATATAATAAGACTTTGGAGCTGAGATCTAGGGATTTTTAGTAGCCTCAAATGTGGAAGGCAGTCAAAGATTTTGTACAATCATGTGATGTTTGTTCAAGATCAAAAACTCCTCGTCATCAACCTTTTGGACTTCTTCAGCCATTACCCATTCCAGAACAATCATGGTCTTCTGTTTCTATACACTTCATCACAGATCTTCCAATCTCAGGTTCTTATGACTCTATATTCATGATAGTAGATTGTTTTACCAAGATGGCACATTTTGTACCATGTACAAAATCTATCACAGGTAAAGAAATAGTTAAGCTCTTTCTTGACAATATCTATTGCTATCATGGATTATCTAAGGATATTATATGAGATAGGAGAACCTAATTTGTATCAAGATTTTGGTGGACTCTTTTCAAGATTCTAAAAGTGGATATAAAACTATCTTCGACATCCCATCCCTAAAATGATGGACAAACGGAGGGTGTTAATCAAGTTATGGAGCAATATTTAAGATGTACCATTAACTACAAACAAGATGATTAGACAACTCTTTTGCCATTGGCAGAGTTTGCTTACAATAACACGGTACATTCTTCTATAAAACAAATACCTTTCTTTGCTAATTATGATTATCATCCATGACTTGATACTTTTGATTTTTCAAAAGTTGATAATTCTACTACGAAAGATTTAGCAATTCATTTATCAGAGCTACATGCAACAATGAAGGCATAGTTAAAAGAGGCTCAAGAACAACAAAAGGTCAATGCGGATGTCTATCAAAAGGAACAACCACCATTCCTCTTCGGTGATAAGGTATGGCTACTTTGTCGCAATATCAAGACCACTCATCTTTGTGACAAGTTGGACTATCGAAGACTTGGACCATTTTTTATTTCTGCACAAATCAATCCAGTTGTATATCGTTTACATCTACCGGAGTCAATGAAAATCCATCCAGTATTCCACGTGTCTCTTTTTGAACCATACAAGACAGTGGACATACCAAGAAGACGACAAGCTCCACCTCCTTCTATAGAAGTGGATAATAATGAAGAGTTTGAAGTAGAAGAAATCTTAGATTCAAGGCGACGCCAAAATAAATTAGAATATCTTGTCCATTGGTGTGGATATGATATTAATGAACGCACATGGGAGCCAATAAAGAATCTTGCAAATGCAACAAAGGTGATGGAGGCTTTTCATCGATGACATCCATCAAAATCAAGATGAAAACCTTCTTTATAAAAGAAACAATATCTAGGCAAGATAAAATTCTACTTTCAATCCTTGTTCATAGCTTCTTTGTAGTTGTGACGCTTAGGAGATGGAGAACCAATAACCAACAGATTCGACTTAAGAGTCTTCATTTGTTGACCTACCAGACGAGACATTACAATTGTCACAACCTTCAAGACGACATAATCGAGATGAAGATCTTCAAGAACGACATGTTCTTCCTCGAATAGATGGCGAGATACAACGCGTTTGGTATCACGATTTGGAAAAGGACTCTCGATGTTTGGTGATTTTGCTACAAATAGGAACAACTATTGATGGTGTTCCAAATATTTTATTCGAAGGAAGTTATGAAGGCCTCAACAATGATCAAATAACTGGGTGGTCTTTCCACCCTGGTATGGGATACTACCGATGCTTGAGAGGCCCTATTAATCATCTTCAAAGAAAACAAAGATCAGAGTATGTGGCGAATATAATTCATCGCATCATAGATTTCTTCAACATATGATGATCGCTTCTCATGGAACTCGTTCCTAGTAGGAGAGGTAATGTCATGGACATATTCATAATTACATATATAAATAGGTAGAAGTAAGTAAAAGTAGATAAAAGTAAGTTAATTCTATAGTATTTGATATGGAAGCTTTCTAGAAGCTTCATAGATGCTGCTTTGACTTCATAGGTGTCTTTAATTGATTTTTTGGATTAAAAACGTGGTCAACAAGTTGGCCATGTGCCACACATGTTGTTAGCTTGAAGATCAAGCTAACTATGTGATCGACACGTAGATAAACTTGCCTTATAAGTCAAGGCATGTATCCTACAAAGTCAACACATATTGTAGGTCCTATAGAATGTCGCCACATAGTCCCTAGTTAGATAATATATATAGAGACAAGAGTGAAGCCTTCTTCACTCTTATCATTTTCTTTCTTGCTTCCAGTCTAGTTTCAAGGGTCTCTAGTTTTCTTGTCTTTTGGCAATAGCCATTCTAGGTTCTCTTTCAATATACATACTTACTTATTTATATTTTGTTACCTTTCTTTGAGTGAAGGCTCACTTGCCTGAATTGCTTTTTTGTCGAGTTCTTGTCCTTGACAAAAACGTCCTTTCCATTGAAAGATCTTCTCAGAGGCATGAATTCTAAGGAACCAATATCAGCCCAATTAGGAAAACAATCCTATCCATTGAAAGAACCGATTTTACAGGCTCTATCAAATTTAGTTCCAATAGCTTTACTAATTTCAAATATAGAGAAAACTAATTTATCTACATCGGTGTTTAGGACTGGAAAGAAGAAACGGACATTAGAAATTACCACTAATACAGAACCATATGATATTCTAAAAGATTTGGATACCATACAGTCCACGATCTCCATGAAGCAATTATTGGCCATAGCACCTGAGTACCGAACTATCTTAAATTCCTCATTAATTTATCACAGATTTCAAAATACAGAAATCCGAGAAGTAAGTTTGAATCTCGATCCGAGTATACCAATGATTGATGTCTCAATTGATGGAATGTTACTATCGGGAGTGCAAGTAGATGGAGGATCTAGTGTAAATCTTATGAATGCCACTACAATGGAGGAGTTGGGTTTGAATCACCTATTGCCTACTACAGTGGTTTTGAGAATGGCTGACTTCAGTCAAGTTAAACCTATGGGTATTTTACAAAGTATTGATATAGTAATTACGAGAATTATCAATAAAATTGATTATATTATTTTTTGATTACAAAGCTCTATATTGTCACATCCAATTTTATTGAGGCGACCGTGGTTGTATCAAGCTAAATCTCGAAATGACTGAGATTATAATACATTGACAATTAGAAAAGGTAATAATAAAATTGTGCTTCAAATGTATTCTGTCTAATATCATGGAGAAACTCAATTGATCAGTTCAAAATTTACGTAGGATTGTGAAGATGAATCAACAAAAGAAGAAATTGGTGCACCTGACCCAATTTATGCTGATACAAGGTAAGTTATCGAGCACAATAGAATGAACTACCAATGCAAGGGACCGAGAGAGTACTTAGTTCTTCCAGATATTATTAACGATTCTGATCATATGATTGCATATTGGATGAATAGACAAGATGTTAATCACGTTAGTGCTATAGAATTGGAGTTTGAAAGTTCTAATTTATCAAATTTTATGAAAGATTCTAAAATTGAGCAGAACATTATTCTACAGACTCCTAAAATTCCACAATGTCAACCAATTAATTTAGGTATAGGGGAGGCTCTTCAAATCATTCAAGTTTATGATGGTATAAAAGGCAAGGAGAAAGAAATTTGAGTGGATTACTTTTTAACGCATAAAATTACTTTTGCATGGTTGTATGTAGATTTGAAAGAAATTCCAATTGAAGTTTGTGAGCATCAAATTATATTGGAAGAGAATGCTACACCAGTATGCTAAAGACAACATCGACTTAATCCAAAATACTTACTTATGATAAAAAAAGAACTAGATAAACTCTTGGAGGTTGGATTTATCTATCCAGTTCCTTTCAGTGAATAGGTTTTACCAATTGTTATGGTACCAAAAAAGAATGAAAAAAGTTCGCATCTGTCAAGATTTTCACAAATTAAATGTGGCCACTAAGAAAGATTACTTTCCATTACCTTTCACGGACAATATTGATAACATGTTGTCATTATCACCAGGTAGTAAAAGAATAGGAGTAGGGCACTAGTTAAAGTCATATTATGGTATTGTTATGAGTTGGCTAGAGTGCCATTTTCTTATATTTCTTGTATTTTCGAGAGTAGTAGTTCCAATTAAGAGTTAATAGTGAGGAGCCAATCACAAGTATCAATTGAAGTTGTTCCAGAATGGATGAGTTAGCAGCAACATCAATTAGAACTTCATGATGCCCAGATCATAAAACTGGAGGCTCAAGTCCGTAAATTGGGAGAGTATAATGAAGATCTCTCAAACCAGTTGAGGAAGGAGTCAATGGATGGACTGAAGAAGGAAGAAGAAGATTTGCAATTGGAACCAAATTCGGTGGAATGCACATTTGATAAAGCAGTAAATGATCAATTGGGTGGGCTAGAGGAAATAGTATATTTGTAGAATTTTATTAAGTAGTTTTTAGATAAGTAATAATTGTGTATTTGCAAGGGCGCTGCACAATTAAGAGTGGGGCTATGTAAAATATGTAAATAAATTTTGTGATAAGTTATTGGTTGGTTACTGACAACCTTGAGAATTAGACTTATGGTTAGGCAGTTTAGTTGGTAACAGTAGGTTGTTAGTGGAACAAATGGTTAAGAATTCAAAGGATCATAACCTTTGGAATCTGTTGGCCGATGATCCATCTTTTGGTAGGACAAAGAGGTTGAGAAAAGAAAGATTGGGGAGCTAGACTGTGAGAGTCATAAGCCGGAATAAGCTTGGTGCTACCTCTTTGTTTTCTTTATTTTTATTATTTTCTTATAAAGAATTATGATTGAGAAAAGTATTGTTGAAACTATGATTAGAATATTATGGAATATGACTTTGGACTGACCATTTTGGAAAAAATATATGACCTTGAGAATTGAGATTATCGAATTATATTGTATTAAGTGAAGATATTGAATTCTGTGTGATGAATTGAGAAACTGAATATAATAAGTAAGCAGGAGATCAGTAATTGAATATATACAAACCCTAAAGAGAATAAGTGGAAGATGAATTGATAAGAATATGGAAGTATTGTTGAATTGATAGTTGTAGAATGGATTATGTATTGAATTAAGACAGAAGTAGTAAGCCTTGGTATTTTGTAGTTTGATAATTGATTTTAGATAGCTAGAGTACAGTCAATTGTGACACTAATAGATCCAATTCATATAACTAGTCTTTCCTCGTGTTTGAACCGACCTCTATTAGTTCAATTGCTTTGGTATATTGAAGCATTAACACAACGAGACCAACAATGACTCTAGATTTGTGAAATAAAAGGAGAGATTTTTTTTGGAAAATTTCATAAGTTTGTTATTAGATCCATAAGTGAAATTTTAGAAATTTTTGGATTTATATGTTTTCAATATATGTTGTGAGTTTGAGCATGATCAAAGAGTTAGATCGAGGATTATTTAGGTTTAAGTGGGTTGAGGTCTGAAAAAGTAGGATTTTAGGTCTAGTGAGAGTTTCTAAGATTTCTTACAATCTATTAATTGGATTGGAGTCAAAATTATGTGTGTGAGTAGTAGACTTATTTTTTTATAAATTTGAGAAATTTGAGATAAATTGAATGGTTTTATAAGGAGATATTAGCACTAAGAATTCAACATTCAGATTGGAGAAAGAAACCAACCAACACTCAAGCAAATATTAGGATTAATCTTTTTTTTGGTGTTTCAATCTCATTCAAAAATTTTGTGCTTATTTTTAATTTAATTATTAAGAGATGTGAAAAATTTGAGTTAAAATCAATGATTCATTCACTAGTTATTGAAGTTTAAGTCTGCTATAGGAATTACTTGGAATTATTTAAGATTTGTATAAGGTTTGGTTAAGATTTGTTTAAGATTTGTGTAGGATTTAATTAGGATTTGATTAAGGTTTGTTTAGAATTTGATTAGGATTTGATTAAGACTTTTTAATATTTGATTAGGATTTTATTAAAATTTAATTAGATTTTGACTAGGATTTTTTTTTATTTTACTCATGATTTGAAGGCATAGGCAGAAGTTGTACTATCGTTCTATCATCCTTACTATGAATTCGTCCATAACTTGAATTATCATCAAATATCTTTATTTCTATATAAATCATAATAATATATGATTTTTCTAAAATAAGAAGTTAAGATGTTGCATCTTGAACAGAGAAATTTTGTTCCATTTCAATGTCACCAATTCAAATTTTTACATCTAGACAAACACTATATAAATCACCTCATATATTATTAGTTGTATGTACAGGCCATCTATGTTCTACATCAATTGGCCACCTTTGTTTCATGTAAAGTTCCTTGGATATAAGATTTATTTCTAAACAATAATTAATCAAAATAACAATTGATTCATTCATATCTCCAACCTTCACCAATGCTTCTATTGTTGCTTTAGCTCAATGCTTTTAAGTATAATGATTTGAAATCTCTTTATCCTTATTACTTTGATCATCAAAATGTATTCTTTGATTATAACTCCTTCTTTTATTTGCTAATTATTTGTAAAAATTATCAAATTTATCTTCTTTATCCTCACATATATGTGCATCTATACTACGATTCAATCCAACTTCTCTCATTAGTTACTCCTTTCATTTAATATTGTCAATGATGACATCATGGATTTTTTTTGAAAATTTCTAAAATCTTTTTTAATGTGAATTCAATCTTAGTATTGAGCAAAAATCTTTCAAGCACCTCCTTTAAATCTATTGTTTCTTCAATATCAAAGTATAGTTTGTATATTGACGACTTATCTTTATTTCCTATATCTTTTGATTTTTCCTTTAATATTGTCAAAACAACATCTATCGGTAATTCTTATAAAGCCATCTCATGAGCCTTGTCTCTTCAAATTTGTATCTTGAAAGTACTTCCATTTCTTGAGTCCTTAGAATCTCACCTCTTCTTTTCTTCTATTAAAGCTTTATGTTGGTTTTTAGCAATATAGGCATCACTCATAGAGATTTTTATAGGATTTTGCTAACTTATAGCTCAATGAATCATAGTAGTAGTCTTCAATAATGGTTCCTATGAGATCTTTTTTTTTTTACATTGTAGAAATAACAAAAGACCAAAGTCCGTTTAGTACAATATTTCCAAAAAATTCTTGTTTGTCATCATCATCCACCCTACTACTATAACTTGTAGTTTTTATTTTTATAATTATATATATTGCCAAATAATCCATAATCAATGCTTTCATACTACTCTTATGAAAGTTCGTATGAAGAAGATTACTAATATCTTTCAATGCTATTTTTTTATCTTTCTAAAAAATAATACCTTATTGTATCATTTTATTGAATTCAAATTTTTTTCTTGATTTTGAATATTTCCTCTCAAATTCCTTCAAAAGCTTTGTAGCTTATAAATTCTTTTTAGGCCGCTTAACCCATTCCAAAAATAATTTCTTTATAACTCAATTAATTTCTTTTAAAAAATATTTATCCTTTAATGCATGTAAAAATATCTCCTATGAATTTCCAAAATTCTCTATAATTAATTTAATATGTTTTTTTATCTTCGATATTATAACAAGTTCAAATAATTTAATCATATTCTTTTCAAAAATCTAATTCAATTCTATTTCCTATAAATGATATTTCAAATATTTTAAAATATTCTTTCTATCAAATTAGCTAATTTTATTAACCACTACTTGTAATGCTTTTTTTGTCAAAGCTTTATTGCAATTATTGCCCTATTATTCTTACATAAATAATATAAATGCTTGAAACTTATTTGTAGCATTTGAATCAAAATACATAACTTTTCCACTAGTAAAAAATCCACTTGAAGCTCCACTTAAAGATCTACTTGAAGCTCTATTTAAAGCTCCATAAAAATTTCAAATTCAACCTTCTTGACTTCTTATGACATCAATTTTAAATAGCCACAAATACAATCCAACATCTTCCATCTTGAACTTTCACATTGGATTTACTACTTATATCATAATACATGTTGTTTTTTTTTTGAGAATGCACCAGGTACCTAACTATCATAGGTTAAAATATATTTTATAAATCACCAAAAAAGTGTAATAGATTTTATCTATATAAGAAGAATGCAATTCAAATTTTAATCTTAAAGTGCTTAAAATTAGTCCAAAGTACTCAAAAATACTCTTTGTAGTAACCTCAAAGATATATAAACTCCTATTGCCTTATTACTTTTATAAATAGGTAATTTTAATTTTTCTTTTCAAGCCCAAATCCTAGTTAATGAATTTTGGCAAGTTGTAACATTTAATTTGACTATCTACTTGATACAAAATTTTGCATGTAAATGCCACTATAAGTCTTCCATGTGTTGAGAAAAATTTAGTCCAATCCAACTTACAGATTGTGAGAAAAAGCCCAAACATTGCATCAATGTGACTAAGCCACCAACTTAAAAGTTGATACAGATGTTCCGGTAGTAATTTTTCCTTCTCCAACTATTACCTTCAACTAAAAATTGGTATATGATTTGATTTTAAAGTCTTCTATTACTATGCCAAATTTCACAATGATTCAATCAATAGAACTTTAAATATTATAAAAATCCTATCTAATTCCAAATTACCAACTTTTGATATCTTCTTATATCAAAACCCAAATATCTCTCAATTTCACCATTAGATTAATATAAAATTTTATATACACTTAGTACATCTAATCAATCTAATACAATCAAATTTTTAATATAGATGTGATATCAATTGCACGAACTAGCCAAGAATGCTAGCCTTAATTGTATTATATAAATTCCAAGTCATCAATACAAACCTTAATTTTGAACAGCAATTGCAAACTCATTAAAAATTCTATGAAAATAAGGCTTATACTTCTAAAATAAGCTTAAAGTTAGCACACAAATTCCAATTACCAATCTTTAAATAAATCTATATTTTATCCTAAGCAGTCATTTTAGTAGTTAGAGGTCTAATTTCAATCTTTTTTCATAAATGGTTAATTTGTAGATATCAATCCAATATATTATAGGATTTTTTTAGTCCAAATATATCTTTAATTTGATTTTAGTATCCGCCTTACTAATTTTTTATTTCATTATTTTATTTTTATCAATTTATGGCCTTCTTAAGATACTAAAAAAAATTCTATATTCTAAAAAGTAAAAAATTACTAACCAATCTTTAACCTACTAGCTTTTAAGACAAAAAATAAACTAAGAGGCTTTTACAAAATCCATGTTTAAATGTTTTAAATTACTATTGAGCCAAGATAATTAAATATCAATTAAAATTTTAATTTTGATTATATTTTCACCATATAGTTGTATTATAATACAAAAATGATAAGTTAGAATGAATTATATAGAAAATTTAGAGACATTTGAGCCTTAATATTTTGATATTTTATTTTGATATCAAAAGTGATATAACTCATAATGACTTTGATTCTAATGATGGAAGTATTGTGATTTAATTCTTTGGCAAACACTACAATATGTGCAAGTTTGAAAGGAGAAAATATCTTGATGCTTTTAATTTAAGTATATCAAAGATATTTAGACTGTAATTAGTTTTATTTATAGAAATAAGACAAAAATATAATGCTAATATATGTACAAATTTAAATGTAATTTAAAATATGAATTTGTTATCTTGAATGGATTATTTAAGCTTTGAGAGTTTTGTCTTTTAAAGTAGATATCTGACTTTATAGTGGTTTAAAGTAGGTATTGAAAGAAGGTTAAGAAGGAGGGATTTTTAGCTTCAATTAGAATTTTTTGGATAAGAGTATATGGAAGGGAGGTTGCTAGAGTTTTAAGGCAATGAGATTCAAGACTAGTTGGAGGTTTTTTATGCCATTTATTATATTTTCATCTTTTTGTGTTGAGATTTTGAAAAAAACTAGGTCTTTTTGTTAACTTTTTAACAAGCCTTAGTTCAAAAGAAAAAGAACTATGATAAGGGAGATTTATAAAAATTTGCGAGAGGAGGGTTGTTGGGATTTTTAGATAGTAAGATTCAAAATCAATTTAGAATTTTTTATGCTATTTATTAGATTTTTTTTTTTTTTTTTTTGTCTTAAGATTTTGAAAGAGGTTTGATTTTATTGTTAAATTTCTAATAAGCCTTAGCACCCAAAAAAAATAGCCATGAAAAAAGAGATCCATGTGAATTTATAGGAAGACATTGTTGGTGTTTTCTAGCAGTAAGATTCAAAACCAATTTGAAGTTTTCTGTACCATTTATTGGATTTTTATTATTTTATTTTAAATTTTAAGAAAAAAAAAGATCTTCTTGTTAGTTTTTTGACAAGCCTTAGGACCTAAAAAATAGAGTTGTAATTGAAGAGATTCAAGCAAATTTTTAGAACAAAAAGGAAGAAGTTGCTAGAGTTTTTAGATGGCAAATTTCAAGACTAGTTTGAGATTTTTTATGCCATTTATTGCATTTTTTTTTTCTTTATCTTGAGATTTTGAAAGAAGGTAGATCTTATTGCTAAATTTTCAATAAGCCTTAGCATACAAGAAATAGAACTATGATAAGGGAGATTCATACAAACTTGTACGAAGGAGGTTGCTAGGATTTTTAGGTGACAAAGTTCAAGATTGGTTTGAGATTTTTCAAGCCATTTGCTATATTTTCATCTTTTTGTATTGAAATTTTGATAGAAGATAGATCTTGATATTAGCTTTTTAACAAGCTATTGCATATAAGAAGAAAATTTGTGATGAAAAAGATTCAAGCTAATTTTTGAATGGAGATTTTGAGGATTGTGGCTAAATCATTTTTTTTAAAAAAATTTGGCTCTTAATTTCTTTGAAATTTATTTGTCAACTTCGACCTTTTGAATTTTGTAGCTTGAATTAAATTCAATGAATTAAATTTTTTCTAAATCGAATGAATAATGAGTAATTTATAGATAATTTAATAAAAAGAGGTTTGGATTTGAGATTAGAGTTAGAAATTAGGTACATCTTAGTACAAAGAAAGAAATTAATCTAAAATTTGTATTCTATCTTTGATCTAACTTTTTATATTTGAATTTATTTGGACAACATTATACTTCTTATGACCCACTTGTAATCAAATATTCCATATTTTTTTGATGAAGCTTGCTCTCTTGATAATCGAGTATCCTTTTTTAATTATTATTTTTTAAAAATTCCTATTTTTTTCCTTTTAAGATGGCTAGAGGTAAAGATGTTAATATAATTGAGTCTTTTGAGTCCAAATTTGATGTAAGATTCTATGATGATATGAGATTTGGAATAGTTTAGCCTTTAATGCAATCTCTTTTTCAAGCTCTGACATCCAAGGAGGCAATGGCACTTGTACTTCTATAAAAAAATTTACCTATTTAAGAAAATAAAGAATCCTAAATTAGTCTTTTAAAAAAGTTTGATAGCACATGCTCTAAGTTTCAAGTATTTTTCAACCAAATTTGATTGATAACTTTTCTATAGTTTAAGTACTATCCAACAAAAGAATTGCAAGTTGATTTAGTTGAAACCTTGCTTACAAGTTAATCTTTATTTTGATTTATTCTTTTATTTGAAAAGAGAACTCTAAACTTAAGTAATATTGAAGCTTTTTTTAGAAGTATTTGTAGAAACATTTGGAAAACCTGACAAGGCTCAAGAGGCAACAACAAAGATTTGCTTATTATGTCAAGGGTCATGCTTTGTATTAGTTTATGCACCTGATTTTAAGCAATTAGCTTGTGATATTAATTGGGATTAATAAGCTCTTATGAGAAAATTCTATTAGAAATTAAAGGATGATATAAAAGACCTATTATTATTACTGTTAGATCTTTAAATACTCAATGAAGCTATCAACCAAGTTGTGAAGTGTGATAATTAATTATTTCAATATTTTCAAGATCAATGCTTGTAGAATTTGATAAAAAAATGCATTGAAAATTTTTACTTTGTTACTTCAACAAATACATTATTTCTATATTCTAGAATTAAGGATATGCAAATTGATGTGATACAATTCAAACTTTTTACAATAAACAAAAAGAACATCAATTTGAATAAGATCTATGCTTGTATTATGGTAAAGAAGTCCACAAACTAAATAATTGTCTAGAGAAACAACATAAAATTAAAAATAAAAAATGTGATTATTTAGAAAAACAAAGAGGCTCAACCTCAATACAAGCCATGTAGTTAGACATTTCAACACATCAAATTCATCAAGGTCTCTCTTTCTTTGCTCAACTTGCTCATTGTTTTATTATACCTTTATTTCTTGACCTATCAAAACTTCAAACAAATGCCTTATTAGATTCAAGAGCATTTTTCAAATTTTATAAAAAAAATTAAGTATAAAAGTCAAAATATACACTTATAAAAGTAATAGATTATTGACCTTTATTTTTAAGCAATGCTACTCATAAGGCCATATTTCTAAAAATATCATTTAAGAATCATAATAAAAAAATAGTATTTAACATTATTAAAACTCTATCCAATCCTACCATACTAGGACGTTTTTAATTAGAAAGATATAATATATCTATAGATTGGAGGTTTCATAAGGTTGAATATCTTATTGAGTTCTTTCAAACAAAATCTATAAAGAAGTCATCAACAACAAAGCTCTTATTTTTTGGAGCAAGGGCTTTTATCAAGAAGGCTAAGAAGGAAATGCCATTTGTCATTTATGCAATTTCAAGTCATAAAGAAGTAAGTTCACTAGTAGTTATTCCAAAGTAATGTAAATAGTTTCAAAATGTCTTTGAAAAGAAGAATATTGACATATTGTCAAAGCATCAATCGCATAATTATACCATTGATCTTTAAGAAAAGTCTCAACTATCATTTGGTCTAATTTATAATCTATCATAGAAAGAACTTTCCAGATTAAAATATTATATTAATAAAAATATTGCAAAGAATTTTATTTGCGATTTCAAATCTCCAATAAGTACACAAATATTTTCTATAAAGAAAAACAATGGATCTTTGCAAAGGTATATTGATTACTGTGCCTTCAAAAAAACAACACTAAAAAATTATTATCTACTACCATTGATATCAAGGCTTTTGGAGCAATTTGATTAAGCTAAGATCTATACTAAAATAGATCTTTGTAGAGTGTATAATTTGATATGGATTAAAAAAAGAAATAAATAGAAGATAATATTTTGAATAAAATATAGATATTTTAAATATATTGTCATGCCTTTGAATAGACAAATGCTTTAGCTATATTCTAACATTTGATGAATTATGTTTTTAAAGAATTCTTAAATAAGTTTGTTATCTATTATCTTGATTTACTCTGAGATTCCTGAAGAATATGAAGAATATGTGAAATTAGTCTTGTAAAAGTTATAAGATATGCCAAATTAAAAGCTTTTATATGCCAAATTAAAAAAAATATATATTTTATTATCCTAAAGTAGAATTTTTTGAATATATTATATCTAATGAAGGTTTATTGATAGACCCAAAGAAAGTTCAAGCTATAACAAAGTCAAAACTTCAAAGACAATATAAAACGTACAATGTTATCTTAGATTTGCTAATTTTAATTACATGTTCATTAAGAATTACTCCCAAGTTGCTGGTCTCTTCACTTAGTTGATATCTAAAGAAAATTTTAAATAGAGATTTTAAATATAAATTGATTTTTAAGATTTAAACTTAAATTTTAGTACAACTCTATTCTTAATGTATCCAAATTTTACAAAGACCTTCTATTTGGAGATTGATACTTTTAACTTTGCATTAGAAGTTGTACTATTATAGATGAGAAAAGATGGAAAGTTCTACCTATTTGTGTTCTATTCTAGAAAGTTTTTAGTTATAAAAATTAATTATGACATTTATAAAAAAGACCTTTTTGCAATTGTAGACTCTTTCTAAGAATGGCTTCACTTATTAGAAGGCACTATATATCCTATGATTATATATATAAATCATAAAAATTTAGAACATTTCATGTTACTTCAATTTTTGAATTACCAACATGCTCTTTGAAATATGTCATTATTTTGTTTTGATTTTATGATTATATATTGATCAAAGAAGTAATAAAAACTATCAAATACTTTATTAAAGAGATTACATGTTAATCCAAAGGCCAAAGAAGTAATATTTAATTAACAATATATTACTTTCTTGAAGCCAATATAATTTCATCTTTGTGTTATTTCTATGGTTGCATGCATAGATAATAATAAGTTCAAGTTCATAGAAGATTTTTTTTATTGTAAAGATTGTTTATATATTTCAGAAAGATTAGTGTAACTTTGCATTCCTTAAATCTTGTCAAGAATTCTCAATTACAGAGCATTTTGAATTTAACAAAAAATTGGAGCTTATCTCTTAAGATTTTTAGTAGTCTCAAATGTGAAAGACCATAAAGGACTTTGTCCTCTAATGTGATATTTGTTGAAGATCAAAGAATTCTTGTGATAGTCTTTATAGACTTCTACAATGATTGCTAATTTCAAAGCAATCATAGTTTTTAATATTAATGGATTTTATCATTGATTTACCTTCAAGAATCATATTTGATGCTATTTATATTATTGTAGATCAACTTACAAAGATGGTTTATTTTTTCCTATGTAAAAACAAAATTATTGAAGAAGAAACAATAAGGTTCTTTTTTGAAAATATATATTGATATCATGGTCTACTTGATAACATTATTTTTGATTAAGGACCTCAATATATTTCAAAGTCTTAAAAATCTATTTTTGAATTATTCGAGGTAGATATCAAACTTTTTTCTGTCTTTTACGCTCAAACTAATAGTCAATTAAAACAAATTAATTAAGTTTTGAAGCAATACTTACAATATACCATCAATTATTAATAAAATGATTGAAAATTGTATTTATCTTTAGTAGAATTTGCTTACAATAATATTCTTCATGCTTTGGCTCAAAAAGTATAATTTTATGCCAATTATGATTACTATCCAAAGCTTGGCTTATTAAGTACATCAAAGAATTAAAATCCAATAGCTAAAGATCTAACAAAATAATTTTCACATTTCTAAATAACTTTGAAGCTCTAATTACAAGTAGCTCAAGATTATTATAAAATATCTTTAGATAAATTTAGAAAAAAATTCCTTGCTTTTCAAGTTGGAGATAAAATATGTCTTCTTCAAAAAAGTATTAAGACCAATGAAATTTGCAATAAGTTGGACTACCAAAAATTAGGGCCATTTTATATTCAAAAACAAATCAATCTAGTAGCTTACTAGTTGGAACTATTGACATCTATGAAGGTAAATCTAAACTTTCATGTTTTTTTTTTAGAAGCTTATTCAAAAATCAACTATTTCAGAAAGAATACAACCATCATTACCTTGCATTGAAATAAATAATCATGAGAAATATGAGGTAGAAAAGATCTTTGATTTTTTACAAAAAAAAAGTAAGTTGGAATATTTTATTTATTGGAATCACTACAATATCAATGAGAGTATGTAGGATCTAGCACAAAATCTAATTAATACGCCACAAATGATATAAGAGTTTTATTAATGTTGTCTTTAAAAATCTAAACTTATTTTAGAATGACTTCTTTATGAAGCTATTGTTAGGATAGATATAACAAAGAGAACACTTATTATTCATAGAAACCTTAGAATTTAGTGACTCTAATTTGAGATCCAATATATTGAGTTGGAAAATTTTTAGATCATAAATCTTAAAATAAAGCCAGAATTGGAGCTTTCTTTGTTACTACTATTAAATCAATTGTTCCAACTCTTAAAACCATTACAAGATCATCCTCAAGATGAAACTAGACCTTTTTGAGGGAAAAAACACATATGCTATGGTCAATTCAAATAAGAAAATATTAAAAATAGTGCTTGAGCTTTGTTCATTTTATTGCAAATATATAACTAATACTCTTAATGAAATTCAAAGTTAAAAGAAAAAGTGATATTATAGACATCCAATAAGAAGATTTTAAAAATATTCTATCAAATTTTAGAAATTTCTAAAATATTTCAGCAAATTCTAGAAAATTCTAAGAAGATTAAGGAAATTATTTGAGAAACTTCATAGGGTTTCTTTATCTTTAAGCAATATAGGAACTTCTCGAGAAGCTTTTTAAGTTTATTTTATCTTTCAACAATATAAAAACTTCTTTAGAAGCTTCCTAAGATTGCTTCATTTTCAAACAATATGAGAATTTTTTGAGAAACTTCATAATACCTAGTACATATTAGAATCAAAGCTAAGGAGATTATTAGTCTTGGCAATACATCTCTTGGAATTCTAATTCATTTTTCTTGATATTAATCTTATACTTATCCGATTTAATCAAATTTTTGTTAGCTTTCTTATTGAAACTCTTCTATTCAACTTCTTATTTAGTGTCTTATATAGTGTATCTATGACATTATTATTTTTAGTCTTATTTGAAGAGTCTCTAGTCTTTTTATCTTTAAAAATAGCCATTCTAATCTTAATGTTATACCATCTTTAAGTAATTATCTATTCTTTTCTAGTGACATAAGAATGTATTGATCTTTTGGTTCTTTGTAAATTATGTCCTTGACATACACTACTTAAGACATATTTTAAGCTCTTGAATATTTTTGGTCATTGAATTAGCATTTTTAAAGATAAATTAAATAGATTTTTTTTTTCAATAATTGCAAAACACATCAAAAAACTAAATTAGAGCTTAAAACTTATTTTTTCTAGTGTATTGGTCAATATATGAAAAGTATATATATACAATGTCCTTGATTTCTAATTGGATTTGAATATCAAAATAAAACATTCGATGAAGACTGAATATATCTATTATAATTGAAAAGTCAATAACAATATCAAATACTATTAAAAATATTTGAAGAATAATAATATACATAACTTATAGATAATTTGAGGTAATGATTTTATTGCAATTATTGAATATATCAAGGCTATTTTTATCTTATGTAATTTGAATTATTTGTGATGTAATGTAAAAATAAAAAAAGATTGCAAGAAATACATATTTTATAAGAAAAAAGATTTTTTTTAAGTCTTAATTTCTATAAAAAAATTATTTTCCAAACAAAATTGGGATTCATCAATACCTTTTTTAATAGTATAATATATATACTATCTATCTAGGAGTTATGTGGCGATGTTTTATAGGACCTTCAAAAATATTTTAACTTTACACAACATGTATCTTAACTTGCATGGCAAGTTTTCTATGTCAGTGCCACATAATTACCCTGTTCTGCAAGCTACCAACATGTATGGCACGTGGTTAACTTGTTGACTAAGTTTCTAACCTACTAATCAAGTATAAACACATGTAAACTCAAAGTAGCATCTATGAAGCTTCCAGAAAGCTTTTCTAGAAGATATTATGAAATTAATCTATTTTTACATACTTCTATCTATTCATATCACCTAGATAACTATTATAATAAATATATGTCCATAACATTATCCCACCTTCTAGGGACGAGTTCTACGAGGAGCAATGATCACATGTCAAGGAAGTCTAAGATGTGGCAAATTATATTTGCTACATACTCTGATCTTTGTACTCTTCGAAGATGATTGATAGGGCCTTTCAACTATTGATAGTGTTCCATACCAAGGCGGTGTCGTGTTGTAACACAAGTATACCGTGAAAATATAAAGAAAGGGGACTTTTATTAATATTTATTTACCTCGAATATTGGGAGCAACGACCAATTCCAGTACAAATACTGGGAGGCCAGGGTCAGTCACCCCGTTACAGTCAGCCGGGGCATACTGAAATGCTCCGTTCGATTCCAATAACGGGAGTCGGCAAAAAAGGGAAAGGACCAATTCAACGACGGGTGAGCCTCGTTCAAAGAGCCAATTGGATCCAATTTCAAGATATCCAATCCAGATCCTCTTACCCAATATGAGACCTGAATTGGTCGGGCAACCCAATACAGTCTAATTATGGGAAAATCCAGGTCTTACTACGGGCCTGAGCCAATCTGACGCGAAGGACCAATTTGATCTAATTACGGGAACATCCGGGTCTTACTACTGGACTCTTATCCAATATGAGACCTGAATTAGTCGAGCGACTCAATGTGGTCCCGATTATGGGGCTCTGATTCCGTTTCAGGCTGTTTCGTCCTTTATGCCGTTCCGGGAACGTCCTTTCAATAAAAGGATCTCTTAAAGGTAAAAACGGAGGAGAAAGCTCTGACGGCAAGAGCCAATTTGAGATCGAAGCTCTGATGGCGGGAGCCAATTTCGGATCCAAGATGGAAGATTGAAGAAATTCAGAATTAAGATTAAGAAATGAGAGGGGAGAAAAAGTTTTTGGGGAAGTTTTAGAGAAGGATCAGAGAGCTAGCTTCATGCTTCGGGCGGGGAAAAAAGATAGTGAATTGGGTTTTTTTTCTTCATAGGGTTTTGGGAAGACTGAGGCAATTGTTGCTAAAGTCAGTGTTGTAATAGTGAATCGGGATTTTTAATGAAGTGATTTGATTACTCTTGACTGTTTTGTGAAATCGAGTTACGTCAGTGATGAAGAATTAAAAGGGTGTCTATAGGATTGAGTATGCGGAGTGAATGAAATTTATCGGATTAATCTAACAAGACAGTCAGTAGATACAAGATCGTGAGTATAAAGCAGTATCGAAGATTAGTAGTTTGGATTATTTGGGATTCTCTGTAACGTCTAGAGACCTACCGGCTGGAACAAAAAGGACTTCAGCGAGCAGTCGAAGGGCATCCGTATAGATTTACAGTGTATCCTTGCAGTTGTTTATATTCCAACAGTCAAAAATCGATAGACTGTTTGAATATTAGCGAATCTCCATACTACCTTCTACAGCTAGACGCCCGACACGTTCTCGAGCAGGAAAGCACGTAAAATGACATAAGTAGTGAACCCGACATGAAAGTTTGAGGTGGAAGGTATTGGGTTTCGTTTGAATTTATTTTTATTTTTGGAAAACGAAAATAAAATTTTTGAAGGATTTTTGGCAGGAGTTTCTGGTGGGGGTTCTTCTAAAGTACAAGGTATGCACATGGATCCATCTATTGCTAGTATGTTTCAAGCCTTCTCATTATCAGTGCAGCAACAACAAAGCAATGATCGAAAGGAAACTTTGGCAACCAAAGCATTGCAAGCAGTGGTCAATAAAATTGATCAATTTGATGGGAGGAATATTTCAAGGTATTCAAGATGTTATGTTCGTGAAATGGAATTAAATCGGGTCTCAGAGAAGAAAATGGTTGAATTATTTGGACTTGCCACGATACCGGAGATAAGAGACCATATTACATCGATTACGGATCGTTATGAAAATTCATGGGAGATTTTTTCACATGCATTGAAAGACGAATTTTTCTTGGAAGATGCTGATCCCGTTACTAAGAAGCTGTTTCTGGAATGGATTGAACGGCCTAATAAGAATTTGCAAGCAACAGAGCTACTAAGGGAATTTGAGAGGCAGTACTCTCAATTGTCGAAGGTAGAAAAATTGACATTGGAGCCGAACAAAGTTGATCTATTTCTTCAAGCTGTTGATGGAGAATTACAAGGGAAATTGGAACTCCTTCTTGAAGACAAAGAAGAAGATAAAGTATTGACAACAAAGTAGAAGAACATTGAAGATGCGGTGGGGTTGCTTACAAAAAGAGAAAGGAGGAAGACTAGGAGCAATATTCCGAAAATAGTACAAGCACCCAAAGCTCCAATACGTACAACACCACCAAAAATGCCTACAGTTCAACCTTCGACATTCTTATCAAAGAAAGCAGATATGGGGATGGAAGAAATTATACGAGGAATGCGAGATCTTCAAATCGAATTGGCAAGACTAGAAGAGAATACTTCTACAAACAATTCGAAGAATGTTTCAAAACAAGGATATGTACAAAGATGCATTTGGTGTGATGACGCTTCACACACTAGGAAAAATTGCAATGAATTTAATAATATGATACGGCAAGGAATTATTTACTGAAAAGATGGGAAGATAGCATTAAAAGATAGGGAGGATCTTCTTCAAACCAATTTTGGCAAGGGAGGAATGAGAGCATTGGTTCAAGATTACTTAAAAGAGTATGAAACAACAGCACGAGAAAGTGCAAGTTATAGTACTAGAGTAGATGATGACCTTAGTGGAAGTACGGAAACTAGTGAGTTTTGGGCTTCTGCCGTTTCTACAATGCAAAAAGGGAAATTACCTCAAGAAGCGTTATTGAGGACTGCAGCTACAATACGAGGTGCAATAGGTTGGGAGGATCCTGTTGAGTCTCTTTCAGTTCATACATATATTGCTAAGAGCCAACATGAAGCTTTGATGGAAGAAAAGAGACGAGGAAATTTTGATGATACGAGAGAAGGAAATTCTTCTAAGAGGCAAACTTGAGGAGACAAGGCTCAAGAGGCAGCTTCACAAGAATTACCCGTAAAAGATACCTCAGCATCATTGGAAGAAAAAACAAAGGAGACAAATGATAAGGGCAAATCAATTGCTTATAAGCTACTTTCTGACATTGAAGCGGCAACAAATTTGAAAGGGGTATTGGAAGAACGTATATTAAACTCTAAGATGGAATTCACATTGAAAGAAGTCTTGGGAATTGCAAAGAAGGAGTTTCATGATGTTATCATTGACAGCATTAAGCGAAAGAGGTAATTAATGGACGAAACTGGAATGAGTCATGCTATTGATGCAAGAATATATAAAGATGAAGAAGAGGTTGATATTGGTTACAAGCAACCAACAAATAAAAAGAATGGGTATAATCAACGAGTACATTTTGAAGATTATAGTGATAAAGAAATGGAAACTTTGAGCCATTATACTCGAAAGCATTGGACAAGGGCAACTACTGAGGTATTGGTGAAAGTAGGAGATATAGAAGAACCAATTGTTGCTTTAGTCGACTATGGTTCTGAAATAAATCTCATGTCTAAAGATCTTTATAAGAAGCCAAAATGGCCAATTGATATGGAACATGGATGGGCAATATGAGCAGCTAATAACACATGGGGTGAATTATATGGAGCTTGTCCAGATGTCAAAATTTGGATTGGGAATGTTGCGATGGAGCAACATTTCTTTGTTCAAGATACAGCGTCTTATCTGTTGATTTTAGGATAACCTTATATTACAGCAACACGGATGGAAACAAAAGTACTTGACGATGGTTTTGCTTATGCAAGGGTACGTAACAAAGATGGGAGGAAAGCTGTACAATTTCTAACAGTACTTCCTAACCATGAACGGAATCGAGATAGGTTGAGGGAGAAACCATTGCCAAAGATTGTTGAAGAATTTAAGGATTTTGGGGAGGTACCATTGTAAAGCGAGATTATGGAGGTACAAAAGAGGAGGTACTCTCGCGAGATGAAGGTGCCTTTGATGTGAGTTTTATTGGTATATTGGAGAATGGAAATATTATGTATAAGAAAGTTGATGATTTTAAAAGAAAAGAAAGAAAAAGATTATATAATATTGAAGGACAATTATGCAAGTAAGGTACATTGCAAGATGATGAGAGGATTTTAGGTATTTATGAAGAAAATGGACTAGAAGATTCATTGGAATTGATTACATCTATTGGGTAAGGGGATAATGATAAGATTGTTGAGATTCATTCAGGAGAGGTTTATACCATACTTGAATCTTTTCAAGCACCAGAAGTCACTGTAGAGACGAGATATAAAACGGCAGATAAGAAGGTAAAGCTTGTTGCCGGACCATTGCCAGAAGATTCTAAAGAACAAATGGGAGAAGCATCAAAAGAAGCAAGTTTAAGAGATCCAATGAGTATTGGACATCAGTTTACTAAAGAGACTTTTGAAGAATTGAAGATTGGTTCTGATGGTTCTTTATTGCCGGTGGAAATTACTTGCTTCAAAAAGATGTTGGCTAAACAAGGTAGATCGTTTGCTTTCGAATCTCATGAAATTGGGTGTGTGGATCCGAATATTATAACACCTATGGTTATCTTCACTGTACCACATGTACCTTGGAATCTAAGACCGATTCTAGTACCAAGGGCACATTTACCTAAATTGGTGGAACTATTAAAATAAAAGATAAAGATAAAAATATTGAAACCCTCGTTTGTGCCGTATTCTAGTCAATGGTTTACGGTACCTAAGAAGAATGGGTCACTACGGTTTATTCAAGATATGCAACCGGTGAATGTAGTAACTGTCAGGAATGCAGGAATTGGACCTATTGTGGATGAATTTGCTGAGGCGTTTGCAGGAAGGGCGATCTATTCAATGGGTGACTTGTATTCAGGTTATGATCAATTTCAACTTGCCGAAGGAAGTAGAGATATGACACAATGAGGACACCACTTGGATTGGTTAGAATGTGCACTCTTCCTCAAGGCGCGACCAACTCAGTTGCGCATATGATGAATGGGATGAATAAGGTATTGAGAGATTTTATTCTAGAAAAGACTATGCCTGTTCTGGATGATGTTCCTATAAAAAGGTGCAGAGAAGGAGACAAGGATGAAACTTTAAATAAGAGGGGGTGTCACAAATATGTTGTTGATCATAAACAAGATTGTGAAAAGATTTTAATTCGGCTTGGAAAAGTTCATCTTACATTATTGGATATGAAGTCCATATTTGGAGTACGAGAGGTTGTGATTGTTGGACATTTATGTGGATCTTACGGAAGAAAACCAGATCCGACTAAAGTTGATGCAATTAGAAGGATGAAAGAGGATTGTGATTCTTTAACAGAGGTTCGCAGGTTTTTAGGTGCATGTATATTTTATCGAATCTGGATCCCTCATTATGCTCACATAGCGGATCCATTATATGAACTGTTATGCAAGGGTTACCGATTTAAATGGGAAGAAAGGCATATTCAGGCAATGCAAAGATTGAAGAAATTATTGATATCATTTCTAATATTGAGGAAGGTTGATTATAAGTGCAATAGACCAGTGATTCTTACTGTGGACGCTAGTCCAATTGCCATTGGATGGGCTGTGGGTCAAGATGATTCAAATGGGAATAGATTTGCAGTTTAATTTGGAGCTAAAGTTTTAAGTATTTGTCAACGTGCATATTTGCAGGTCAAAAGAGAACTTTGGAGAGTTATTTTGGCTATGAAAGCTGAAAAGGACTATTTGATTGGGGCAGTAGTAGTAATTGAAACAGATTGCTTGCCATTGCTTAGAATGATTACTAACTGTTCAACGCCAGATATTGCAATGTTGAGATGGATTGCTTATATTAAGTCACAAAATCTGAAATTTAAGCATATTATTGGGAAGGATAATTTAGTAGCAGACATGCTATCTCGAGCAAGATACGAGAGGGAGGACAAAATGGTTGAAGATATTGATGACATTGGATTGAAATTCTATTCAATATCAAATCTCAACAGAGAAGACAAGCTATTTCTTGAAGAATCTTATGAAGGAGAATTATAGGATATTGGTCATTAATTGAATACCTTGACTAAGCAGGGAAATTGGTCTACAAAAAAATTCAAATAAATAAGAAAAAAAGCATATGGATTTTTACTTCGAGATGGATTCTTATGGAAGAGACCGAAGAAAGGAATTGGGATGCCACAACAAGTGATAGGTATAAAGGAAGAAAAACTAAAATTATTAAAAGAGTTTCATGATAGTTTATGGGCAGGGCATAGAGGAATCTGGGTTACTTTTGCTAAACTCAAGGAACGATATTGGTGGAAAAATATGTATCGAGATGTGCTCTCATTTGTAGAGTCATGTGAAATCTGTCAATCGTATTCTAATATCCGACATCGAGATGGTTTTCATCCTATGCATCCTCTGACTATTCATTTTAAATGGGTTGTTGATTTGGTTATTATGCCAGTTGGGTTATGGCAGATGAGATATTTGGTTTTAGCTCGTGAAGATTTATCAAATCAAGTAGAAGGAAGAGCATTGAGGACAAAATCTACAGAGGAGATTTGTAGATTTTTGCTTGAAGATGTCATTTGCCGCTACAGATGCATAGGAAAAATCACTGCAGATCGTAGAGAATTAAATGGACAAGAAGCTCGTAAGTTCTTTGAAAGATGTGGAGTTAAACTATCACTGACTACTGCTTATAATCCGGAAGGGAATGCAAAAAGCGAACGCGGTCACCTACCGATTGTGAAAGCATTGGTTAAAACTTGTAATGGGAAAGTTAGAGAGTGGCCACGGCTTTTGTCATTTGCATTATCAACTGATCGAAGAACACATAGTTCGGTGATAGGATATATGCTAGTAGAACTTATGACAGGTCGAAAACCAATTATGCCAATTGAAGAAAAGGTACTTACTTGGAGTATGCTACCATGGAAAGATGGATTGACAAGAGAAGAACTTCTGGCTGTTAGGATTCGACAATTGGAGCAAAGATCGGAAGATGTGCAAATAGCATTGGAAAGGTTAAAAAGAGCAAGGTTACAAAACAAGGCGCGATTCGATAAGCAACATCGATTGAGACCTAAAGCAATCGAGGAAGGTGAGTGGATACTTGTTTATGACAATAGTCTGGATAATCAACATAGTACTTTGCAGAAATTTTCAAAACGTTGGTTTAGACCATATGTAGTAACAACTGTTCATGATAATACGACTTACTCATTACGGGAGTTAGATGGTACAAAATTGAAAATACCAATTGCAGGGAAGCGAGTAAAAATATTTAAACGAAGACATGCGGAGATAAATATGGAAGACCTTAATGAAGATATAGAGATTCCGCAATAAGAAGATGAAAGTGATTTGGATAATGAAGGTGACAAAGACAAACTGGACAAAGACATAGAGGATATATTCTAATTCAAACAGAAATTGGGTAAATTGGTGCATACCGGAGGATGCACAGGTTCAGAGGGGGTAGATGTCGTATTGTAACACGAGTATACCGTGAAAATATAAAGAAAGGGGACTTTTATTAATATTTATTTACCTCGAATATTGTAGGCAACGACCAATTCCAGTACAAATATTGGGAGGCCAGGGTCAGTCACCCCGTTACAGTCAGCCGAGGCATATTGAAATACTCCGTTCGATTCCAATAACGGGAGTCGGTAAAAAAGGGAAAGGACCAATTCAACGACGAGTGAGCCTCGTTCGAAGAGCCAATTGGATCCAATTTCAAGATATCCAATCCAGATCCTCTTACCCAATATGAGACCTGAATCGGTCGGGCAACCCAATGCAGTCTAATTACGAGAAAATCCAGGTCTTACTACGGGCTTGAGCCAATCTGACGCGAAGGACCAATTTGATCTAATTACGGGAACATCCAAATCTTACTACTGGACTCTTACCCAATATGAGACCTGAATTAGTCGGGCGACTCAATGTGGTCCCAATTACGGGGCTCTGATTCCGTTTCAGGCTGTTCCGTCCTTTGTGCCGTTTCGAGAACGTCCTTTCAGTAAAAGGATCTCTTAAAGGTAAAAACGGAGGAGAAAGCACTGACGGCAAGAGCCAATTTCAGATCGAAGCTCTGATGGCGGGAGCCAATTTCGGATCCAAGATGGAAGATTGAAGAAATTCAGAATTAAGGTTAAGAAATGAGAGGGGAGAAAAAGTTTTTGGGGAAGTTTTAGAGAAGGATCAGAGAGCTAGCTTCATGCTTCGGGCGGGGAAAAAAGATAGTGAATTGGGTTTTTTTTCTTCATAGGGTTTTGGGAAGACTAAGGCAATTGTTGTTAAAGTCAGTGTTGTAATGGTGAATCGGGATTTTTAATGAAGTGATTTGATTACTCTTGACTGTTTTGTGAAATCGAGTTACGCCTGTAATGAAGAATTAAAAGGATGTCTATAGGATTGAGTATGCGGAGTGAATGAAATTTATCGGGTTAATCTAACAAGATAGTCAGTAGATACAAGATCGTGAGTATAAAGCAGTATCGAAGATTAGTAGTTTGGATTATTCGGGGTTCTCTGTAACATCTAGAGACCTACCGGCTGGAACAAAAAGGACTTCAGCGAGCAGTCGAAGGGCATCCGTATAGATTTACAGTGTATTCTTGCAGTTGTTTATATTCCAACAGTCAAAAATCGATAGACTGTTTGAATATTAGCGAATCTCCATACTACCTTCTACAGCCAGACGCTCGGCGCGTTCTCGAGCAAAAAAGCACGTAATACGACAACGGAAAGACTATCCAGTTATTTGATCTTTGTTGAGGCCTTCAAAATTTCTTTGAAATAAAACATTTGGAACATTACTAGGAGTTGTTCCTACCTCTAATAAAATCACCAAACATTGGGAGTTCTTTTTAATGGTCATGATATCAAATGCGTTGTATCTTGCCATCTATTTGATGAAGAACATATTATTCTTGAGGATCTTCATCTCGATTGCGTCGTCTTGAAGGTTGTGACAATTGTAATGTCTCATCTGGCAGGTCAGTAAATGAAGGCTCTTTAGTCAAATTCACTAGTTATTGGTTCTCCATTTCTCCAATATCATGACAACAAAGAATCTACAAACAAGAATTGAAAGTATAATATTATCTTTCCTAAATCTTGTTTCTTTTATAAAGAAGATTTTTATCTTGATTTTGATGGATGTCATCAATGAAAAGCCTCCACCACCTTTGCTGCATTTGTAAGATTCTTTATTGGCTCCGATGTATGTTCACTAATATCATATCTAAGTTAATCGACAAGATATTCCAATTTATTTTAGCACCGCCTTGAATCTAGGACTTCTTCTACTTTGAACTCTTCATTATTGTCCACTTCTATAGGAAGAGGTGGAGCTTTTCTTCTTGGTATGTCCACTATCTTGTATGGTTCAAGAAAAGATATGTTGAATACTAGATGGATTTTCATTGACTCTCATAGATATAAATGATATGCAATTGGATTGATTTGTGTAGAAATAGAAAATGGTCTAAGCCTTTGATAGTCTAACTTATCACAACAATGAGTGGTCTTGATATTGCGACAAAATAACCATACCTTGTCATCAATGTGAAATGCTGGTTGTTTCTTTTAATAGACATCTGCATTGATCTTTTATTCTTTTTAAGCTTCTTTTAACTACACCTTTATTGTTGCATATAACTCTCACAAATGATTTGCCAAATCTTTCGCCATAGGATTATGAGCTTTTAAAAAGCCAAAAGTTTCAAGTCATGGATGATAACCATAATTGGCAAAGAAAGGTATTTATTTTATAGAAAAATGTACCATATTATTATAAGCAAACTCTGCCAATGATAAAAGAGTTGTCCAATCATCTTGTTGGTAGTTGATGGTACATCTTAAATACCACTCCAAAACTTGATTAACATACTTTTTTTGTCCATTAGTTTGAAGATGGAATATCAAGGATAGTTTTATATCTATTTTTAGAATCTTAAAAAGAATCTGCCAAAATCTTGATATAAACTAAGTTCCCTTATTTGATATAATATCTTTGGATAATCCATGATAGCAATAGATATTGTCAAGAAAGAACTTAGTTGTTTCTTCACTTGTGATAGTTTTTGTACATAGTACAAAATGTGCCATCTTAGTAAAATGATCTACTATGACAAATATAGAGCCATAAGAACTTGAGATTGGCAGATCCGTGATGAAATCCATAGAAACAGAAGGCCATGGTAGTTTTGGAATGGATAATGGTTGAAGAAGTCCATAAGGTCGATGACAAGGAGTATTTAATCTTAAGCGAATATCACAAGATTATACAAAATCTTTGAGTGCCTTCCACATTTGGGGCCATCAAAAATCCCAAGATATTAGTTCCAAAGTTTTATTGTATCCAAAATATCTTGCTATTAGAAAGTCATGACAAGCTTGAAGAATACGTAATCAAGCTTCACCTTTCAGAACATATAGGCATCCCTCAAAATATAGTAGATTGTTCTTAAATCAAACTTGGAAGTATCATGAGACTTTGAAGGATTTTTTTTAATATCATGAATAAGAGGATCAGAAGACATACTTGATTGAACTTGCTTAATAAAAGTTGAATCAACAGTTAGTGCTGATTTCATTCCTCAAAGATGAAGATGCTTTAGCTTCAAGAAAATTATCTGTTGCTGATGAAAAGCAGCATCTCCTTCCTTTCGTACAAAGTAAGATCGTTTAGAGAGTACATCTGATAAACTTTTTTATTTTTTTAGTCGATAAAAGCTCTTGAATTCAAATCTTGACAAAGACATACTCCAACAGACTTGGCAACGTTTCAAAATACATGTTGACATAAAATATTTAAGGTTCTTATGATCTGTATATACAGTGTCATACTGTAAAAGCTTATAGTATGTAAAAATTAATTAGAACATATAATATGTTTATAAGTCTTGGTGTATGTTAGAATGGTTAAATAGATTAATTTAAAGAGAGTGGATTTAAGAAACTTTATTTTGAGTTAATCTTTTTAGTTATAACATTTCAAAAAAATATTATAGAACCTAAATGTTTAGTATGGAGTCTTGAGAAGAGATTAGAGCCTAAACAAGAAATTCTTAACTCGTAGGAGGCTTATTAGGAAGGATGAAAGCAATGCATGGTTGGATGAAGGCAAGGAATGAAAAACTTCGTTCCTATTGGTTGAAAGCCATGCCTAATGGGCTTCAAAGAGACTATTGGAGGCCTTATGAGGGATTAGGGTTTTTTTTTTCGAGATCATTTGAGCTTTGAAGGCTAAGATCAACAAGTTCAGGATTTTAGGTATAATTTGGATAAAGATTTTGTATGATTTGGAGTTTTTGTGAAGGAGATATAGGTGTTCAAAGTTAAGGTATCAAATTTGTACCTATTGTCATTCTTTGAAGCATAACATATGCGTATAGAAAGCAATGAAAGATCGGCAAGTGGAATTGGAGAGAAAACTTTCTTGGCTATATTTTACATATATTTTTTGATGAATTCTAAGTCTGAATGAAGGTGTTATAGGACATTGAAGACAGCACATGTAATTCAAAGGCAGTAAGTGAGTCATTTTGTTAATAGTAATGGTTGGAGCCATATCTTGAGTTTCTAGACGAATTTTTGGCTCAAAATTTCCATAAGTGTGAATTATTAAGTTGAAAAGCTATAGATCAAAGTTTCATGGTATTTAAGTACTTATTTTGTTAGATATAAATAAATTAGCACGTGGATATATGTAAGCTAGGGTTTAAAGCTATTGTTAGGATTTTGATGATATCTCAAGATCCGTAATGAATTTACAGTTGAATTTTTTTTGTGGTAGTTTTTGAAAGCATATCAGTACTTTATGTAAAATTTAGGATTATTTGGATAGTCTGATCGTGACATATAAATTGTTGAAGTTCGGAAAACATCTCTTGTAAGGATATATAAGGTTTTAAGATCTTTATCATACATTTGGATGTTTTCTTGGTACTTGGCCTTGTGTTTTGATATAATTGCCTAAGGACGGGAAATATTATATGTATAAAATTGGTTTTTTATATCATAGACTTGATTGAGTATTTAGTGGTAGCCAAAAGCCCAGTGCTTTCTTGAAGCAAACTCTCTCTATCTTGACAACGGTGACTAAACTAAGAGCACCTTCTAGATAATGGCGCCATTCTTAAAATGAATCTATGATTACAAAAAATTCTTTGTCATGGATCTTGTAGTTGATCTTGGTTACTAAAAATTTTCTAGAATGAAAAGCTATTGAGTAAAGTTTATCATTTGTTCCTATTTGTGACAATACTGCACCCAAAGTAAAGTCTGATGTATTTGTTTCCATAAAAAATGACTTAGAAAAATTGACATAATACAAGATTGGTGCAAAAATAAAGGTTGTCTTCAAAGTTTCAAATGCTACTTCCACTTCTTGATTCCATTGAAGTTTTTCTTTACAAGTCAAATGTATAATTAGAGCTACAACTTGAGAGAATTCTATCATGAAGATCTGATAGTAGTTGGAAAATTTTAAAAAACATTGGACATCTCTTACCATTTTTGGGATCTTCCAATCTATAATAGCTTGAACTTTCTTAGAATCCATCATAAGTCCATCATTTGAAAAGATGTATCCTAAGAAGTTGACTTGAGTAGTATGAAATATATACTTTTTTATCTTGGCATAAAGTCCTGAATCTCTTAATTTTTGTAATACATGACAAACATGAAGTTCATATTCTTCTGTATTCTTAAAATAGATTAAGATGTCATCTAGGTGATAGACAATAAAATTATCTAAAAACTCCCAATATATATAATTTATTAGATGTTGGAATGCTATTGGTGCATTTATAAGTCCAAAAGGCATGATATTATGTTCGAAATGTCCATACCTTGTTTGAAATACAATCTTCCATTCATCTCCTTCTTTGATGTGTATCAGATTGTATGCTCATCATAGATCTATTTTTGTATAGATCTTAGCTTAATTAAAGTGATCAAGGAGTTCAGATATTAAAGGTAGTGGATATTTATTCTTGATGGTGATTTTGTTGAGTCCTCGATAATCGATACACATCTGCAATGATCCATCTTTTTTCTTTACAAATAAAATTGAAGCTTGTGCTAGAGATTTGGAATGGCGTATGAAGTTCTTGGCCAGATTCTCTTCAATATACTCTTTGAGTTCAGCCAACTCATTTTGTGATAAACTATAGATTGGTCCAAATGGCAGTTGTACTCCTTTTTGAAGGTCAATTGAACAGTCATAGGAACGATATTCCAGAAGAGTATCCACATTCTTCTTCTCAAATATATCTTAAAAATCTTGATATTGGCTTAGAATGCCACTTAAAGTCTTTCTATCAATAGAAATAAGTGTAATATAAATGATACAAAGTGATCCTTCTTTTGTAGCATGTAAGAAAGCTCTTGTACCTACAAATACAGATTTAATTGTATTAAGCTTATAACTTTTTACTTGATTAACTATGCTCTTAGTTATACTTTTAGAAAAGTCAAGACTATGAAAAATCCAATCTATTTTAGGGTTATATTTTTTTAGCCATGATAAACCTAAAATGACTAGATTAGAGGGAGATCTAATGATATTAAATATTACAAAGCTACTATGACCATTAGTTGCTACTTCTATAGGAAGGATTTCATGAGTAATATCTATTGAAGATAATGCACGACCATCTATGACTAATACATGAACATGTTTAGTTTTCTTCACTAGAAGTATGCTATATCTTTTAGCAAATTTTTCATCTAAGAAACATGCTGAGGCTCCTGAATCTAACAAAATAGAGGCTTTGTGATGTTTAGGTCCTAAAATAACATTTATTGTAAAACATGAAGAGGATTTTGAGGAGAGAATAGGACCTTCATTAGGTGTTGTATAAGGTTCCATCTGCACGGTCCTTATTATAGCTAAACAAACTCGTTTTTTGACATACTATCTTCTTTGATGGCCGTACTCCTCATTTTGTGGTTGCGTCGCTTCTTTGAGCAATGTTGAGCAATATGCTTAGGTTCTCCACAATATAAGTACAATCCTTCTTGACAATGATGAGTCTTTTCTTGCTCAGTAAGAGATTTGAAACATATTATATCAATTTGCATATCTTCTACTTCCAAATATATGCATTGAAGAAATATTGGTGTTGCCATTGAATTATAGTAACGTTGAGGTGCACTTGTATAATTCTCAGATCGGAATTCAAAAAGCTGATTGTCGCACTTCACAACAAAGTCAATTGCTTAACTCAATGTTTGAAGATCAGATAAGTTGAGCATTAATTTTTTTTATCTTATATTGTAATCTATAGAGAAATTGGCTAACAAGTGCAGTATCATCCTACTTGATATTAGTTATAAGTTGTTAAAACTGTGAAGCATACAATGTTACTAATCGATTATCTTGTCATAAAATATGGATCTTGTTGGTTGCAACACGAATTGTATCATGTTCTCCATACATGGATCGAAACTCTCCCAAAAAAGCCTCCAAATTATCCAATATTGGATCTCGTCATTCAAGAAAAGATAAAAACTATGATAATGTTAAACTAGAAAGAAGCGTATCAATGAATCTAACTTATGATTCAGGAGTTGGATAGCTTTGGGATTGAAGTTCAATCAAAAGTTATACTTGATTGATAAATCCTTTAAACTTTGATCTGGTGCCATCAAACTTCTCAGGTAGGGAAATTCTTGGTTTTCAAACACTGGAAGGGTGTTCCACCATAGGAGAAGGAACATGATTTGGTGGAGATGTTGAAGCAGCTCCAATCATTTCTATATCTTCACTCTTGCCAAACTTGTTGCTTCTTATGGTGGTAAATTGAGTTGATGCATTGCAAGCATTAACTCCCTCAATTGTTCTTGCATTTGTGCCATTATACTCTTCATTTCAACAAGTTCTACCATGATAACACTTAGGAAAAGAAAAGATGTCTAATATCACTCAAAACAAATAGAAGAGAGGATTTGAGAACAAAGAAAATACTAAGAACAATATCAGTTTAGAAGAAGGTAATCCGCAACTTCTAACACGCTTATGTCTTATCAAGAGAAAGGGGTAATCCACTATTAATCAAGATTAGATAAAGCTCTGATATTATAGGTGCATTCTTGTCAGTCTATCAAGGACAAGAAATTGATAAAAACAAATAAAAAAGTGAGACTTTTTTTGAAGAAAGATAACAAAATAGAAATAACTAAATATGTATATTAAGAAAGAAATTGGAATGGCTATTGCCAAAAGACAAGAAAACTAGAGACCCTTGAAACTAGATTAGAAGTAAGAAAGGAGTTGATAAGAGTGAAGAAGGCTTCACTCTTGCATCTATATATACTATCTATATAGGAGCTATGTGACAACATTCTATAAGACCTCCAAAAACATATTGACTTTGCACAATACATATCTTAACTTACAAGGCAAGTTTTCTATGTGGGCACCACATAGTTAGCTTGTTTTGTAAGCTACCAACATGTATGGCATGTGGTTTTCTTGACGAAGTTTTTAACCTACCAATCAAGTATAAACATATGTAAAGTCAAAGCAGCGTCTATGAAGCTTCTAGGAAGCTTTTCTAGAAGATATTATGAAATTAATCTACTTTTACCTACTTCTATCTATTCATATCACATATGTAACCATTACAATAAATATATGTCACTGACAATATCTTCTACAATTAAATTATTAATATTGAACCATATAACTTTAGACTTCTCAAAATATATATCTAAAGTATTATCAAGTAAGACATCAACATTTTTAAAAATGTTTCTTCCTTTGGTGACAATTTTAGTTATTTGTATATATTCCATTTCTTAAGATGCTATTAAAAAATGTATTGCAAGTAATTGTTTGTTTAAAAGTACTAGTAATACTTAGAAGAATTTGTTATTTTTTGCTTCACTCCAACCTTCTTCTCTTTACCAAATATAATGCAAAAGAAACACACACAAGCCATCACTATAACATATTGGTAGAATATTGCATGATTATTTCCAGACCATACTTGAGCAGATTAAAACTTGAAAGTCTTCTTTATTTGTTTTGGAGGCATAATGGACGTCTATACACAATGTGACATTATACACACATCCTATTTAAAATCTGTGGCGGGATTTTATTTAAGGAATTTAATTGCAAATTCCCTAAAATATGGAGGCTTGCTTATAACCCAAAACCCCAAAGCGTGCATAAGAATCCACAGCAGGGGAAAATAGCTATACGATGCCCTCGCCGGGCGTCGGCGGCAGAGATTAGCAGACACCGGAAGAGCCGTCGCCGCCGCCGTGTTGGCGTGGGCTTGAAGCGTAAGAGCAGGAGATTGACAAGTAAAGAAGATTGCTTCGCTGCAGCGCAGCCTGCTTGCTTGCATACTTGCTCACTCGCCATTGCACCTGATCATCGCCATCGGAGGAGAAGAAAGTAGAATAAGAAGGAGACGAGGAGGAGGAGGAGGAGGAAGAAGGAAGGACCAGGGAGAGATTGAGATTGAGAGAGAGAGTGAGAGTGATTGCCAGGGTTTGGTGCTGCAGCTGCCGCCGCCATGGCGGAATCCGAGGCCGTGATGAAGGTGGAAGACACCTCCGCGGCGTCTAAGGCAACAGAGCCTACGCCATCGAAGAAGGATGGCGATGCCGAGACGGAAAATATCGAGGAGCTTGAAATGAAAGGTCTTAAAATCGTGGAAAATGTGGACGACATCGTTGACGAGCCTGGGCACATCAAGAGTGAGGAGCTTATTGAGCCCGAAACGATCAAGAAGGTGAAACCGCTGTGTGACACCGTGTTTGTAGATTGAGGGAGAGTGTTGGTTGTGCAGGGGTGGATTTTCTAATGGCATTTTTCTTTGGTTGATGGTTTGTGTAGGTTGTTGCCGATGATACGCCGTACACCTCCGCGAAGTCGTTCGAAGACCTAAATTTGTCGCAGGAGCTTCTACAGGGATTGTATTCGGAAATGAAATTCGAAAAACCTAGTAAGATTCAAGCTGCGACGTTGCCGATGATTGTCTCGCCGCCTTACCAAAACTTGATCGCGCAGGCTCACAATGGTTCGGGAAAGACGACTTGCTTTGTTCTCGGTATGTTGAGCCGCATCGATCCCCAGCTGAAAGCTCCTCAAGCCCTGTGCGTGTGCCCCACGCGAGAGCTCGTTAATCAGGTAATGAATTCTACCAATTGGTATTACGGGTTTATACGGAGTTTACAACGATGCATTGTCATTGTTTTGTTGATCTCTCGATTCGTAAGCGGTGTGCATGATTTTTTTCCGAACAGGTCGGTTTGTAGCTAGGTATTGTCCTATAGTTTTCTACTTTTATTGTATGATCTCACGCACAGATGGGCTTGTAAGATCGGCCTACGTGATTCAAGATGCCACATGCAATGAGGATCATTTTTTTAGGGTATTCTGGGCAGCAATTCTTTACAACTTAGAACTAATCTTTCTCGCGTATACAGAACGAGGAGGTGGTGACTCGAATGGGAAGATACACGGGAATAACGACGGCAAGCACAGCAACAGTTGAAACACCTAGTCACTTGTATTCGTCAAGGCGTGAGAAAATCGTGGATCAACTTGTTATTGGTACACCAGGAACCTTGAAGCGCTGGATAACTAAGGACAAAGCTTTGGACACAAGGAATATAAAGATTCTGGTGTTTGACGAAGCCGATCAAATGTTCGATCAAGTAAGACGTTTTGGACTTGTTAAATTATGACATGGTGTCTTGTTAGGGTTGAAGGTCAGAGTACTGGCTAAGGGTCAGTAGTCCTTGTGCCATGAGTTTCTCTGAAGTGATATTTTATACTATACTCATCCCGTATGTATGCATTGAATATAGTTTCGTAGTCTACAGCGTGTATGCGTCGTAGCACAGTATCGATCCCCTATCATTTACTAAGAGAGGTTTGGTCAACCGTATTTTCGTACAACCAATCGAAAATTGTTGGTGGTGTAAAAGCAGTTTGATAAATGTCTTTTCCAATCACATGTTTTTATGATATGTCTGGCAAAGAATTAATATTGCTTTTCTTCCAGGATGGATTTCAAGATGACTCGCTGAGGCTTTGGAGAGATATCAATAGAAGTGGAAAAAGTTGCCAAGTAAGGATTTGAACAGTTCTTTCAACAGCAACCTAGGTCTTGATTTTTTTGTATTAACGATTGCCCTTTAAGCATTGGATTCTTGTATAGAAGGTGATATTCTGTGCTGGAAAATTGCATCCTGGAGCGTTTTTTAAAGTTTTTATGTGTTAAACTAGAGTTGTGTTCAACTTTGCAGGTGCTTCTGTTCTCTGCAACCTTCAGTGAGAAAGTGAAGTCCTTTGCAATGAAGACCATTCCCAAAGCCAACTACATTTTTGTTGAGAAAGAGCAGCTTTCACTTGACGTTATCCGGCAGTACCAAATTGTGTGTCCAGATTCCCGGTCAAAGATTGATGTCCTCAAGAACCGCATTTTTCCAGCTGCAGAGAAACTAGGTCAATCAATAATTTTCGTTCGCACCCGTGGGGCAGCTAGTGAGCTCCACAAATGCCTGGAAGAGGACGGTCACAAGTGCACAAGTATACAAGGTGGTCTCACCCATGAAGAACGTGATCGTGTGATCAAGGAATTTCGAGCAGGAGAAACCAAGATTCTGATCGCTACTGATGTACTTGCACGTGGCTTTGATCAAGCCCAGGTATGCAGCAGGATGGAATGCGATTGCTTGTAAGGTTTTTGTGCTCTTAAAGCAAACTTTTGAACAGTACCTTGCACCAAATGCACTTCGGTGTCGATTGTCTTTTTCCATTAGCGGTAGACGAGGTTTTTATGCTTATCTGCAATGGCACATTGGATACTTCCGCCATGCTATTCACACAATGTCCATTGCTCAAGTGCTCGGTTTATTTTGTATCCTATGCTTGTTGGATTGAACACTTTAATGTTGTTTTTCAGGTCACCTTGGTGGTCAACTATGATATTCCTGTGAAGAATACTTCAAATAGACATGCTTATGCCGAGCCTGACTATGAGACTTACTTGCATCGGATTGGTCGAAGTGGGAGGTTTGGCCGCAAAGGTGAGATTTTGCACACCCTTCTTTTATGTATTTGTCTCGGACTTGATCCTATTTACTAAAGGGCATGCCGAGTTTCTTAAGATTTATGCGGTCACTCAGAATCGTTGTTGTAATACTGTAACTATCTTACTGATTCTTCCGCCCTCCTCCTGTTTTTATTTTTGTGTTTTTCTTTTTCTTTCACCTGTTGTAAATTGCTTTTGTTCCGTTCTATTTGCAGCAGTTAAGTTAACAGGTAAAATTTGAGCATTTTAGTCGATTGTTGTCTGATGCTGATAAGTGTTTTTATCTGGACAGGTGCTGCTTTCAACCTTCTGGTTACTCAAGAAGACAAAAGGATCATGCGAAGTATTGAGCAGCACTTTAACAGAAACGTTCCTGAGGTAGTGCTCTAGATAATTTGTTTGAATTGAGGCACTACTCTCCTAGCTTTGGCTCGCTTGTGTATAATCGTTTGTTTCTTTGTTTAAGCTTGTAGATCTGTGACATGTATGTTTCAAAACTTAACAATGCTGTGTCCTTGAATTCTGTGTTCGGCGGTAAATATGCCTGCTATTACGTACTAAACAGACTCACCCTCTAGTAAGGTATCCACACTGCTGTTTTATATACTATTGATCTATTTTCTTTTTCTTTTTCTTATTACAGGTGGCTTGGGACAATGAGGAAGGTATTGAGCACGTATTGAAGGATGCAGGCCTTGCTTGATTCTTGTTACTATTCGATGTTTCTCGTGGGTGGGTATTCTATCCTGTTTGCTGAGTATCACTCTCTGTGAGAGGATTATCACCTACCAGATGTAGGTTTATCTATACCGGGTACTAGGAGGTTTTTCACGGACAGGCCTGAAGCTATTTTCTAGGTATAAAGCATCCTAGCAAGTGAAATGTAAAAAATCGCGGTCTAGGACAAACTGTATCGGCTTGCAAGATGAGGCTACGAAGGTTTACAAGCTCACCGACCACGCTTTGTGCGACAGGAAGCTTTCCTTATTGAGCTGTTGCATGGGTCGCGTTTACAAGTTTTTCATGGCCATTAAGTGCATGACAGAAATTCTGGTCTAGTGCCCGATTTCATTATCTTTTGTCTTAGTTAAGTGGATAGGGATAGTTTTTTCGTATATTGCAACTGGCATGTTGCCGTTGTCAAGGATACGGCATGAGACTAGTGTAGTATTCAAAAGGTTCAGCTTAGAGATAAACCAATCGCCCAGGATCTTGCTGGTGGTGGTGTGTTGAAAATGTACGCATTGTTGCTTAAGGAGTACCCACTTTTTATTAGGTCTTTTATGTAAAGATTGTACCTCATTTCTTTACTGTCCAATTGGTTAAAAAATTAAAAAGGTTTCACCCGAGCAAGTACATCACTTGATACAGAATCACCAAGCTTGTGACCTTGAAATTGTGCTAACATTATACAGGAGGCTCTTAAGCAAATTGCCTTTCTGTCAGCAGGGATCAAATGCCTTCCAAAAGTATCTGCTGCAATTCTCAACGATTCGTCGTGGGCACACCTTGATGATGTCAAGACAATCCCCTCAGCTCTGTATTTTCACAGCACGTCATATACATCTTGTCCCCCTCATCTCCAGCCAGCACGTTTTTTTCCCTCGACCCGTTGTCATAGTTTTGCACATGGATCTAGATTAGATGTTCTCTTGGTTGACGGTGAATTTTGTGAAATCTCTGTGAAGTACCTTGTAATTCAGCAGATGAAGTGCTGATATTCTACGCGAACATTTGTGGGTGCTATTTTGACACCCGCCATTATTGACATTTTTGCTGTCGAGTTGATCATTTGGATGACTCCTAGTGAAGCTGGGTGCAGACTGCCAAGTTAGGGTTGTACCTTGGTGCACGTTACGTTCTTGCAAGCTTACCGTGTCAACCAGCCTCTCTGTCAGTCTTGTGCAGACTTGTACTTGAAGCGGCTCCCATTCCCCGTGCTGGTTGCTGTCACAACTCATCGTGCAACAAGGTATGGTTCTCTCAGCTATTTTATTTTCCAACGGAGAGGCCATCAATGGCTGTTGAGGTTGGATTTTGGATATATATATATATATATATATATATATTTGCTGCGGTAATGACATTCGTCAGACAAAGTAGAGGAAAAAGTGATCTTTTCAAGTATGTAATGTTTGAAATGTGGTCGGAACAGTGAGCATGCAAGGAGTGAGGATTAAATTCCAGGGAAAATATCATAAAAATATCATACCCAAGTGGGCATGATAAGATACAGGCTTATTTCCATTTTGGGTGAACCGAGTGCGCAGATTTTGTCGCGGTACTTTTTTGCACAAGTCGGGTCCCCACGATGAGACATCAATTTTCCTATTTCGAGCAGACCAAGAAGCAGATTGCACAGATCATTGGGCGACCGGCGACCGACGATTTGATCTACAACGCCATCTACTCATTCACAATCGGGGGGAACGATTACATGAACAACTACCTAGCGAGCGCAATAAATACCAAGAATATGTACACCCCGCAGCAGTACCAAGATCTTCTCATCAACAGCTTCAAAAGCCAGATCAAAGTAAGCGCAACTCGATTCAATTCCACACAATCTTCTGGAACGTGAATTGGGGAATTTCTTGACTCAATAATTTGCAGTCCACAATTTTTAATTGGAGACTATTGCAGACTGGCTACTATTTGGGGATTTTGAAGTTCATCAACTCTAACATCGGTCCCATTGGGTGTGCACCTTCAGTCAGTGAAGAGGTGAATGCGTCGAAGAGGAACAATTACGCCGTAGGATTCAATGCCGCCTTGAAGCCCATGTTGGAGAGCCTGGGAGCCTAACTTTCCAACTCCATCTTCCTCTGCACTAATGCTTACGACGTCGTCAAGGCCATCATCGATAACCCCTTGCAACACGGTAAATCCAAAAAAATTCAAAACTGGTTTGCCCCCCGACAAGAAATTCTCACTCTTCTCCACAAACTTCCAAACAACCAACCATCATCTATCATCGTTTCGCTTTCTGTATGCAGGATTCACAGATCCAGTGTCCACGGCCTGCTGCGGCGTAGGCAAATACATCAGCATCGACGGGGCGTGCCGCACCATCTCACGCCTATGCCCCGACAGAGCTAAGTCGGTGTTTTGGGACGCTTTCCACCCGACGAAGAAGATGAACAAGATCTGCAACAATCAGTTCCTCTTTGGCGGCCTGCACGCCATCAGCCCCATTAATGTGAAGAAACTGCTGGCCGTGTAACACGGAGCCCATAAACACGACCCACTGCAGGAAAACAGGCTAGGATTGATCAGCGCATGGTGCATTACCGATTGAGCAATTCTAGATTGTGGCGCCCTCATCGCTAGCCGGTGACGCTGTCATCTTGTATCCACGCTGGGTGCGGCGTTACCTTTCCTCACCGCCACCAATAATCTACCATAGTGTGCATGGCCTTTTGGAATGAGATTCCTTCCATACAACTTCACATGTTGCCTCTCAGGCAAGCTCACTTGCAATAAAACAATACAAAAAACATCCTTTGTAGTGTGAAATTCCATCTCTCGTTATGTTACAGAATAGTCAAGGTGGAAAGGATAATTTAGTTTAAGGTTTGAATGAAATGCAGTCTGGGAGTACTGTTTCAATATGGATGAGACCCATGATTGATGTGTACTTCCAGCAGAGTGATAACTTACCCAATATACCACAATTCAGAATTTATTAATACAACATAGTGAAGGAATTTTTGGCATGCAGGCATCCGGTTGCCCAATGATCTATGCAATCTGCTTCTTGGTCTGCTCAAAATAAAAAAATTGATGTCTCATTGTGGGGGAGCCCGATTTGTGTAAAAAAAGTGTCTTGCCTAAATGTACATGGCACATAGTTTGGGCCCTAGATTCATCCAAAATGGAAATAAGACTACCTTATTAAGCCCTAGGGTAGATTTGTAATTATCACAAAGGACAAAAGTGAAGAATATATTTGCTATTATCAAAAGTACATGGATATTCTTGATATTTTAACATATTTCAAGGATATGTATGATATTTTTCCTAAATTTTAACCTTGAAATTCTAATTTCTAAAGTTAGGTATGATGTTAGGTGATGTCCTAACTTAAGAGTTTGATTTTGCACAAATATTTTGATTTGGAATGAAATGTTTTCAAGCAAAAAAATAAGAGTAGTGGTTGTTGTAGCTACTTTCTTGTATAGATTTTTATTTTTTATTTTTTATTTTATTTTTTATAATTGCATCATATATTTATAATATTATATATAGAATAAAAAAATAAAAAAATAAATTTTATAACAAATGACATGATTAATCTAAATATTAAAAAAACGTGGCTTTTAAGTCAATAATTTTATAAGAATGTACAAATATTTTCTAATTCATACCAAACAATATTTAAAAAAATATGTGATTTTAAAAGTTTGGATAGGTGAATTACATAAGATGATTGATGATTATTTAAAATATTATTTATTACAATAATCAGTGAAGTAAAAATATTAGTAAAAAAAAAAAATGTAAAGAAGTGGAAGAAAAATCATGTAAAACTAACATCTATGAAATACATTATTTATCAAAGATATAAATTACAAAATAACTTTAAAAATAATATCACATTCTTATATTACCAAAGACAAAAAGTAAACAACTAAAAGATAGATATAGAATTGAAACTAAAATAAATATTGTTAAATACAAAAGATTATAAGGTCTTAGACTAACATAGAATATAAAAAAGGCATTGATAAGAATAAAGAAGGCATTATGCTTGTCTCTATGGATACTATCTATTAAAGAACTATGTGACAATATTCTATAGACCAAATGATACATGTCTAATTTACAAACACATGTTTAATTTGTAGGGCAAGTTTTAGATATGCGTATTATGTGGCCAATTTATAATACAAGTGGTTAAATTTGCAACATGTGGCCAAGTTGTTAATTTACTAATTACTTATAAATATGTATAAAGTCTATATAGCTTTTAAGAATTTTTTTAATAAAATAGCAAAAATTTAACCTACTTTTAATTAGTTCTATATAATTCTACTTATATAAATAAATATACTAAAAAATATGGCTATTTATTACATTATCAACTCTTTTAGGCAACTAATTTTAAAAGAAGTTATATCATTGTTTCAAAAGATTTTAAAAGATTCTTAGAATATTCTAATATGAGGTTTTAATTTTTAAAGAATATTTTAATAGAATATTTAATAGTGATTTCTAAAATATTCTAAAAGTTTCTTAAAATATTCAATCAAATTCTAAAAAATTCTAATAGGATTAAAGAAGTTATTTAAGAAGCTTTTTAAGGTTGCTTCACCTTCAAGCAACATGGAAACTTTTTAAGAAGCTTCCTAAGATTGCTTCATCTTCAAGCAACATGAAGACTTCTTGAGAAGCTTCCTAATACCTAGTATATATTAGAATCAAGGATGAAAGGATCCTTAGTGTTGACAATACATTTCTTGGAGCATTAATTCACTTCTCTTGGTGTTGATCTTGTATTCATGTAGTTTAATTAAGTTCTTGTTAGCTTTCTTATTGAAATTTTTTTATTTAACTTCTTGTTTGGTTTTCTCTATAGTGTATCTATAACAATTTGTCAAGACTACCCTCTTACTAATACTAAAGATTGATCATTTTTCATAGAGAGTAGATTATTTTTCTTCTTGAAGGCACCTACATGCTTTAGAAGTTTCAAAATACTCTCTTTTAAACTAGTATTATATAGAAACTTCCTTTTTGTCTTTTAAGATGGCTAGAAATGAAGATGTTAGTATAGTTGAGTCTCCTAAGGCCAAACTCTTTGGAATATGTCATTATTGTATTTTGATTTTATGATTACATATTGACCAAAAAAATATCAAAGACTATTGAATACTTTATCAAAGATATCATATCTTATTTCAAATGCAAGAAAGTAATATTTGATTTGAAATATACTACTTTTTTGAAGCAAAAATATGTTTTTCTTTATATTATATCTATAATTACACATATTGATTTAAATTTTCTTAAATAAATTTATATATCATTATTGTGGAGAAAAAAATTACCTTGAGAAAACATTAGGCTTCTAACTGCTACTGATTCTTTTACTACCTTATAGCAACACAACACTTCATAAACACAATTCTCTTAGTAAAGTCACTTGCCTTCATATCGCCAATTTTTCCTTCAATAGACATTTGTAAAAAAAAATACAAGAAAACAAAACCTCTTTGGAGAGTCTTTATATTTTCCTTCTAAAAAGATTACTATTCTTTCAAAATCTTAAATCCTGCTCTAAATCTTACATCCTAAATTCTACTCCCAAATCCCAAATCCTAAATCCTACTTCAAAATCTTAAACTCTAAATTCTACTTCAAAACCTAAATCTTATTTATTTATTTTTTTATTTGAATTTGTATATTTTTTAAAAGAAAAAAAATTGGATTGAAGATTCTAGAATATTAATGACATCTCACTTTAAGCCACAACCAAATTTTGGCTTCTTTCTTTTTATGGAGAGCTATATACTAATCTATGAGAAAGATGAATATATAGAAGGCATGGGCATCAAACATCATATTGCTATTAAAGAAGATTCTTTACTTCCATCTATAGGTGACAAGTGCCCTTGTCATCTAGCCTAATCCTCCCAACATAATTCCCTAATATAAGCATTGCGGGGCCAATCTTCTGGATATCCTTAATAAATTAATTGAAAATATTTGAAGAATATTTTTTTTTCGTCTCTTCTATGTGCGACCATGGAATTTCAAACCCCAAACCTTTTAGGTGCCATCCATGCACCTTATCATCTATCCACTACTATAAGTTCCAAGCTGCCACTTGATGTCCAAAGCCTCAATTGTTTTTTTTGTAAGCTTGCTGCCTGACCTCTTTCTCTTCTTTAAATCTCTGTTTTTCACAAACTATAATTTATATTTCTATAAATTTTTTTATACTTATTTATAGAAATATTAAAAATATATCTACCAATTTTTTTATGAAATAGACACTTTAATAATTAATTATCCTAGAACTTATTTTTTCATTGTACAAACTTAGTTTTTTATTTCTAACAACTACAACACTTCTTGCTAATAAGATAATATTTTAAATATATCTTTATAAACCTCTACAATAATTAATTAACTAAAAATTAAGAACTAATATATTTTATTATTCTTATCTAATTTTTATACATTATGTACAAATATGACATAATAGCATCATTTAAAGACTCATTAGTTTGTAGTATTAAAAAATATCTTGATAATAACAAGTTCAAATTCATAGAAGATCTTTTCTATTTTGAAGATTGTTTATATATTTCAAAAGAACTAATGCAACTTTGTATTCTTTGAATCTCATCAAATTTCTCAACTATAAGATATTTTGAGTTTAACAAAACATTAGAGCTTATCTCTTAAAATTTCTAGTGGTTTCAAATGTAAAAGACCATGAAAAACTTTGTTCTCTCATGTGACATCTATTGAAGATTGAAGAATTCTTGTCATTGTCCTTATGGACTTCTAGAATCATTGCCAATTTCAAAGTGACCATGGTCTTCAATATTAATGGATTTTATTATAGATCTATTGCCACTAATTATATTTAATACTATTTATATTATTATAGATTAAATTATAAAGATGGCATATTTTATCCTATGTAAAAAGATAGTTTTTAGAAAAAAAAATAGCAAGGTTTTTTCTTAATAATATATATTGATATTATGGCTTACTTAACATCATTTTTTTATCAAAGACATCAATATATTTCAAAGTTTTGGAAATCTCTTTTTGAATTATTGAAGGTAGATGTCAAACTTTCCTCTCTCTTCTATCTTCAAATAAATGATCAAACAAAACTAGTTAATCAAGTTTTGGAGTAGTATTTATAATTTACCATCAACTATTAACAAAATAATTGAAACTTGTATTTAATTTTAACAAAGTTTTCTTATAATCATACTCTTCATACTTTAATTTATTTTTTTTGATTTTATAGTAATTATGATTATCATCTAAAGTTTGATTTATTAAGTACATCAATGGATAAAAATCTAACAATTGAAGATCTTGCAAAATAATTGTCACTATCCTAAACAACTTTGAAGCTCCATTAACAAGTAGCTCAAGATTCTTATAAAGCATCTTTAGGCGAATTTAGAAAGAAATTCCTTGATTTTTAAGTTGAAGATAAATTATGGCTTCTTTAACAAAATATTGAGATTAATTGACCTTATAATAAGTTGGACTACTAAAAACTAGGGCTTGTCATGGACATATATATTTATTTTAATATTTACCTATATGATTATGTAGAAGTAATTAAAAGTAGATTTCTTTCATAATATATTTTAAAAATACTTTCTAGAAGCTTTATAAACATTACTTTGACTTTATATATATTTGTAGTTGCTTGTTAGGTTAAAAACTTTGTCAATAAATTAATTAGATATTGATAGCTTATAAAATAAGCTATTTATGTGACATACATATAAAAAACTTGTCTTATAAGTTAAGATACATATTTTGCAAATTCAACACGTTTTAGAGGTCCTATAGGATATTACCATGTAGCTCCTAGTTAAGAATGTATACAGAGACAAGAGTGAAGCCTTTTTTACTCTTATCAATGCTTTTTTAGTCCTTAGTCTTGTCTCAAGACTTTTTAAGTCTTCTTGTCTTTAGCAATAGCCATTCTATTTTAATACTATATTACCTTGAGTAATTGTATGTAAATTCTATCAATAACAAAAGAGATATCTAATTATCTTGATGATAGTTGATGGTATACCTCAAATACTGCTCCAAAACTTGATTCACCTATTTTGTTTATCCATCAATGAGAGGATGAAAAGCCAAAGAAAGCTTCATATCTACCTTTAGAATATTGAATAGGATTCTCTAAAATCTTGATACAAATTGAGTTTTCTTATCTGATATAATATCTTTTAGGGATCCATGATAGCAATAGATATTGTCAATAAAGAGCTTAGCTATTTCTTCACTTGAAATAGATTTTGTACATGGTACAAAATGAGTCATTTTGGCGAAATAATCTATAATTATAAATATAGAATCTTATAAACCTAAGACTAGAAGATCCGTGATAAAATCCATAAAAATGAAATACTATGATTGTTCTAGAATTGATAATGATTGAAGTAGTCCATAAGGTCAATGTCAAGGAGTTTTGGATCTTGAACAAGTATTGCATGATTATACAAATTCTTTGACTGCCTTCTACATTTGAGGCCACCAAAAATCTCTTGATATTAGCTCCAAAGCCTTATTGTATCTAAAATGTCCAGCTGCTCAAAAATCATGATAAATTTGAAAGACATATAATCATGGCTTATCTTCTGGAATATATAGGCAATCTTTGAAATATAATAGGTTATTTTTGACTTCAAACTTTGAAGTGTTATATGACTTAGAAGAAATATTCTTGATATCATTAATAAGAAGATCAGAGGACTTACTTGATTGAATTTGCTTGACAAAGGTTGAATCAATAGTCAATGTTGATTATATTGCTCAAAGATGAAAATGCTTGGGCTTCAAAAGAATTTTTCTTTTTTGATCAAAAGATGCATTTTCTTCTTTTGGTGTAGGATAAGAACATCTAAAAAGGACATCTAATAGACCTTGTTATTTTTCAAGTCAATTAATAATCTTAAAATTAAATTTGGATAAAGACATGCTCCAACGGACTTGACGATACTTCAAAATACATGCTAACATGAAGTACTCTAGGTTTTTATGGTCTGTATACATGGTAATTAGACTTGAAGCATCTTCTAGATAATGATTCTATTCTTCAAATGAATCTACAATTACAAAGAGCTCTTTATTATGGATCTCATAATTAATCTTGGATGTTGAAAATTTCTTAGAATGGAAAGCTACTAGGTTGAATTTGTCATATATTCCCATTTGTGACAATACGACATCCATAGCAAAGTTTGATGCATTTTTTTCCATAAAAATTTCTTAGAGAAGTCAATGCAATATAAGATTGATATAGAAGTAAACTCCTTTTTTAAAGTATCAAATGATATTTTTATTTCTTAATTCTACTTAAGTTTGTTATTATAAGTCAAACATATAAGTAGAACTACAACTTAGAAAAAGTTTTTGATGAAGATTTGGTAGTAATTAGCAAAGCCCAAAAAACATGACACATCTTAAACTATTCTTAGAATCTTCCAATCTATGATAGTTTGGACCTTCTTAGGATCCATTATAAGGCCTTTTTTGAAAATGATGTATCCTAAAAAGCCAACTTGAGTAGTGTAGAATATACACTTTTCTAACTTGGCATATAATCTTGCATCTCTAAGTTTTTGTAACATGTAACAAACATAAAGTTTGTGTTCTTATGTATTCTTAGAATAGATTAGAATGTCGTTTAAATAGCAAACAACAAAATCATCTAGAAACTCACAAAAAAATATCATTCATAAGATGTTAAAAAGCAGTGTGTGCATTCATGAGTCTAAAATGCATGACATTATATTTAAAATATCCATACCTAGTTCAAAAAGTAGTCTTCTATTTATCTCGTTCTTTGATACGAATTAAGTTGTATATTCTTCATAAATCTATTTTGGTATAGATCTTTATTTAATTGAATTGGTCAAGAAGTTCTAAAATTAAAAGAAAAGTATAGCTATTTTTTATAGTGATCTTATTCAGTCCTTGATAATCCACACACATCCGTAGAGATCTATCTTTCTTCTTCACAAATAAGATAGAAGCTCTAGCTGGAGATTTAAAATGGCATATGAAGTTTTTTGTCAAATTTTTATTAATATACTCCTTTAATATAGCCAACTCATTTTGTGATAAGCTATAAATTGCTACAAATGGTGGTTGAGTTCCTTCATACAAATCAATTGAATAATCATAAGGTTGATGCACTAGAAGAATATCTAATTTTTTTTTTCAAAAACATCTTAGAATTCTTGATATTGGCTAAGAATACCACTTGATATTTTTTCATCGGTAGAAATGGGCATAGCATATATAATAAAAGATGATCCTTCTTTTACAACATGCATAAAAGTTCTTGTACTTACCAATAAAGGTTTGGATATACTAGACTTATATACTTCTACTTCACTAACTCAATTTTGAATTATACTATCAGAAAATTTAAGGTTACGAGAAATCCAATCTATTTGAGGGTTATATTTTTTTAGCCACAATAATCTGAGAATAATTGGATTATCTTAAATCTAACAAGGCAAAGACTTTGTGATTTTTAGGTCTTAAATATACATCTATTATAAAACAAGGTGAGGGATTTGAGGAGAGAATAGGACCTTTATTAAGTGTTGCACATAATTCCAGCCGCACGGTCCCTATTGTAGCTGAAAAAACTCGGTTTTCAGCACATTATCTTCTTTGGTAATTGTGCTCCTTAGTATGTAATTGTGTTGCTTCTTTGGACAATATTGAGTAGTATACTTAGTTTCTCCATAATATAAATACAAGTCTTCTTGGCAATATTGAGTCTTTTTCTACTTTATAAAAGATTTAAAACATATCGTATTAATTTTCATTGATTCTGGCTTTAATGAATATGTTTCAAAAAACTTCGGAGTTGTCGCCATTACTTGATTTGTTCTTCTCTAGCCAAGTCTTTGTTCTTGACACCTTTCAAATAATTCATTGTTGCACATAATGGCTTGAACAATAAATTATTCCAAAGATTTTGCTTTTGGCATTATTAATAAAAAATCTTAGATACTATCCTTCAACCTATATCAAAATTGATTGTTAAATGCTTTGTCATTCTAGTCGATGTCGCAAGTGAGGTTTTGGAATTTAGCAATATATGTGGTGGTTGATTGTGATCCTTATTGTAAAGATAAGAATTTGGTCTCTACTACTCTTTCTTCAAATGCGGCTATAAACATTTCTACAAATGAATTTAAATCATAAAAAAGTTGTCAATCTTTTTCTATCAAAGATGTAAACTAAAAAAAACGTACTTCTAGATAGAAGTGTATCTTTAAAGCCGACTTGAGTAAATTCATCTATATATTGAAAAAGATGTAGTCTCAAGTAGAGCTTAACTTATTGTAAAGACCCTCAAAATTTTAATCTTGTTCCATCAAACTTCTTAGGCATACTAATACTTATCTCTCTTGAGCTTGTAGAAGTAAGATCCCTAGAATTTGGTTGTGAGATTGATTGACTTGGTTTCCTCAAGTGTACAACTTCTTGATTTAGCCTTTAGACTTCTTCCATAGGTATAGAAGTAGTGCTCCCATGGTTGACATTGGTGATGCATAAAATTTCCGCCTTAAGAATATTGACAAGCTCATGAAGATCCATAATAGTTGTAAATCTATTCTCACTTTTATTAAGAGTAGTATCCATAATCTTTTCTTCTATAGATAATTCAAACAAATTCAAAGGATTAAATTAGAGGAAGATAATCTACAACCTCTAATAAAAATTTCCACAAAGAACGATAATCCACTCTCTTTAAGAAAAAGATCAGTGTTAAAAAATAAGATTTTTTATTTAAAGGTGGGTAGTTCACAATCTTCAAAATATAATAATAGAAGTAGACTAATCTACTCACTTCTAAAATAAGATAGAAAGAATATGTTAGCATTCTTGTCAAAATATCAAAGATATTGTAGAATAGATATTAGTTCATTTTTGTAAGATATTGATAAAATAGACTAATAGTCCATAGAATAGTCAATTCAGAAGGACGGATGATTGATTTAGTTATTAAAAGTGGTTAATTATAAGATTATCATTAGAATTTAGAAATCAAGAGTAATTATATAGGAGTTGTAGAAGTTTGTTGGAAGGCCAGACTGTGATAGTCACGAGTCGGGGTAAGCTTGGTACTACCTCTTTGTTTCTTTGTTTTCTTTATTGTTGAAAAGTAATGGATAGTTTTTGAATATTGAGAAGTGAGTCTGTGGAATAAAACAGAGATTGATTTATGAATTATTGATTATATAATTAGAGCATTGAGTAATTGAATTATATGAGGAGTTGTTGAAAGATTATGATTGTTGTTTATTGAGAGCTATGTGTGTTTCGATAGAAGAAGTTTGTAATTATAAAAATTATGTGAATTCAGATTATTGGAGTGAAGTTTGTTATTCCTAGTGTTGGATGGAAGTTATTGTATTTGAACAGTCTTTTGAGAGTGCAGGGTTGCACATTGTTGTTATCAGTTGATGAAGGAGTATTGTTATTGGGAGAAAGCATTGTAGTATTTCTTAGTATTTTAGTGGTTCGAAATAGAGTTAATTGTGTGATCCTAACAAGTAAAACTCATGCACTTAGTCTTTTCCTCTGTTCGAATTTTCTAATATAGGTTTATTCTAAAAAGAATTGTAGAATAAGTAAAACGACAATCACATTTTGGCACTGCTGTGGAGGATAGACAATAGCATTGAGTGTTAGGAATTAACTTCTAATTTAGTTAGATGGAAGATAGGAAGCAAATTCATTAGAATATAATGAAAGAATATGATTATTAAGAATGGGAACTTAATAGTAAAGAGAATACGATAGTCAAAAAAAATAATAGAGAAATTGCAAGCAAGAAATTTTTTGCGTAATGAGAAAAAACGGAAGTTAAAAAGGAATCATCGACAAAGTTGGATTAAACCATGGTTGCATGCTTGTCGGCATATCCGAGTATACCCAGAAGCTGATCGACATCAAATATTTTAGAAATATATACTGTTAGAGAAATTGCCAAGAGCACTCGCAGAAAATTTGGTCAATAAACCAGTGTTTTCATTGAGGCCATTAACTACGAGTGAGAGAATCACAGAAGAATTGGGTACTCCATTGGATACATTTTCAATAATAAAAGCTTCTAATTCTATCAAAATTGTTTCCGTAGAGTGGCATAAATTACTAGTCAATAAAGGCCAATTCAGTGTATTTTAAAATCCATCATTTTTACCTCCAATTCAACCAAATAACTTAGTAAGGGACAATAATTGTAAATTGAGAAAACTTGAAAATTTAGAACAATCAATTGGAGAAGGCGCGAGTTGTTTTAACAAAAGATTAAGTGAAATATTATTCTCTTCAATGGCGACAAGTGGTCCAATGGTTCGAATAGTAGTACAAATAGGTGATGGTAGCGATCGCACAACGAGCGTGGCTCCATTACTTACTTTTAGGGATTTTTTGGATATAAATCTCGATCAACATTTATCTCAGTTTTTGAAAGGATGTGTAGCTAATAATGGAAGAATTGAAGGTATTTGATTAAGATGGTTGCCAACAACTTTAAAAGACATGGCGTTTGAATGATACAATTTTCAACTAGTGGATCAATTTTTCAATTAAAAAGCATTGAAGAATGCATTTTTAATCTATTTTTGCCTAATTGGTTTTGAGGATTGACTTTAAGAAAGATTAATGCCTGACAAAATGGATCCAAGAGAGGCAGTGGAATCATACTATGGTCGTGTGGAAGATATACTCCACAAGTGGTCAAATCACCAAATGCCAGAGGCTTTTTTATTTTCCATATTAATCAACAGATTGTACCTACCTGTAATCGTTGTTTGACTCGGACTCAAAACACCAAGATATTTGATCAGTATAGGTGGGTTCGATCTCGGGGAAAGACTCGTTGTATGAATTGGATATGTTATGTCACAATTGATTATGTATTAATTATCTAAAACTTCCAAAGTTCTCTTCCTCATCTCAATTCAATCCGTTCACAATCTCTACAATCGTTCACTGCCCTGCAGCTACTCAATATCACTGACATTCTTGACATCTACAGGATGCTTAATCTCTTTCCACAGTACTTTAATTCTCAATTCCTTTACTTTTACTCAATCTTCCAGTGCTACTAACACAATGCAATAATCTCTATTATCACAATCACACTTTATTTCTCCAAATTAATTAATTCGAATTCATAATTTTTAATATCTCAATCACAGTTTCAGCAATCCTTTTCTTAAATCCAATACTAAAGAAAAATACAAAAGAAAAGAAAACAAAAGGGTAGCTCCAAGCTTTACCCTGGCTCACGACTATCACAGTCTAGCCCCCATTCCTTCTTCTTCAACCTCTTTATCCTACCAAAATATGAATTGTCATTTAGCAGATTCCACAGGTTGTGAAACTTTGGCTTCTTAATCGCATATGTTCCTAACTTCCTACTATTAACAACTAATCGAACTAACCATTCATCTAAATCCCAACATTACTACTATTTAACCGATAACTAACCAGAAAAGTCATTTATACATTCTACACTACCCGAATTAACAATGTTTGTAAAAGAGGCTCAACGAAATATTATAACTGCATCTCTTAATAGAGCCAAGGTTTGGGAGGAATGCCATTATGATCAGTTTTTAACTACGGATGCCACAATGATTCTAGTTCAAGGCAGCTATCAAAATTTGACTTGCAGATGAGTAGATAATTATCCATGGATGTTAGAAACAAAAGCTAATTCTAGTACCAATATTCAGGGGCTAGTTAACATCATCCCATTACAAACTATACCACTGAACATGACAACAATGTTGTCGTATTACGTACTTTTCTGCTCGAGAATGTGCCAGGCGTCTAGTTGTAGAAGGTAGTATGGAGATTCACTAATATTCAAGCAGTCTATTGATTTTTGACTGTTGGAATATAAACGATTGTAAGAATATACCGTAAGTCTATACGGATGTCCTTCGACTGCTCGCCAAAATTCTTTTTAGCTGAGCCGGTAGGTCTCTAGACGTTATAGAGAACCCCGAACAACCTAATTTGCTAATCTCTGATACTGCTTTATACTCACGACCTTGTATCCAGTGACTGTCTTGTTAGATTAATCCAAAAATTTTCATTCACTTTGCATACTCAATCCTATAGACACCCTTTTAATTCTTCAATCACAGACGTAACTTTGATTTCACAAAATAGTCAAGAGTAATCACACCCACTTCATTAAAACCCTGATTCACCAGTACAACATTAACTTCAGCAATGATTGCCTCAGTCTTCCCAAAACCCTATGAAGAAAAAAAAAAAAATCCCAATTCTTTATCTTTTTTTTCCCCCCCCCCCCGAAGCATGAAGCTAGCTCTTCGACCCTTAAAAAAACTTATTCTCTTCCCTTTCATTTCTTAACCTATCCTCCTCTTTAATCCTAATTCTCTCCTCTTTCAAACCTTAGCCTCTGAATTTCTTCAATCTTCCATCTTGGATCCGGAATTGGCTCCACTGTCAGAGCTTTCTCTTCTATTTTTTGTCTTTTAAAAGGTTCTTTTTTTAGAAACAATATTCCCTAAAATAGCACAAAGAACATGACAGCCTAAAATAGAATCAAAACCCCCGTAATCAAGACCACATTGAGTCGGCCGACCAATTCAGGTCTCATATTGGCTAAGAGGCCCATAGTAAGACCTGGATGTTCTCGTAATTGGGTCAAATTGGTCATTCACGTCAGGCTCGCTCAGTCATCGATTTAGTCCTTTTGATACTATTGACTCCCATGATTGGACTCGAACAGAGCATTTTGTTACTGGTAAGTATGCCCTGACCGACTGTGACGGGGTCTCTAAAACTAGCCCCTTAATATTGGCACTGGAATCGATCATTGCTCCCAATATTCGAGATAATTGAACATTAATAAAAGTCCTCTTTCTTTATATTTTCACGGTATACTCATGTTACAACACGACATCCACCCTCTCTGAACCTGTGCATCCTCTGGTATGCACCAATTTACCCAATTGCTGTTTGATTTATAATATATTCTCTACGTCTTTGTCCAGTTTGTCTTCATCACCTTCATTATCCAAATCACTTTCATCTTCTTGCTGCGTACCTAACTTGCATAATTCTCCTTCAATATTATATAATCTTTTTCTTTCTTTTCTTTTAAAATCATCAACTTTCTTATACATAATATTTCCATTCTCCAAAATACCATTAAAACTCGCATCAAAGGCACCTTCATCTCGCGAGAGTACCTCCTCTTTTGTACCTTCATAATCTTGCTTTACAATGGTACCTCTCCAAAATCCTTAAATCCTTCAACGATCTTTGGCAATGGTTTCTCCCTCAACCTATCTCGTTTTCGTTCATGATTAGGAGGTACTGTTAGAAATTGTACAGCTTTCCTCCCATCTTTGCTACGTACCCTTGCATAAGCAGAACCATCGTCAAGTACTTTTGTTTCCATCCGTGTTGCTGTAATATAAGATTGTCCTAAAATCAACGGATAAGACGTTGTATCTTGAACAAAGAAATGTTGCTCTGTCGCAATATTCCCAATCCGAATTTTGACATCTGGACAAGCTCCATATAATTCGCCCTGTGTGTTATTAGCTGCTCGTATTACCCATCCATGTTCCATATCAATTGGCCATTTTTGCTTCTTATAAAGATCTTTAGACATGAGATTTATTTTAGAACTATGGTCGACTAAAGCAACAATTGGTTCTTCTATATCTCCTACTTTCACCAATACCTCAGTAGTTGCCCTTGTCCAATGCTTTCGAGTATGATGGCTCAAAGTTTCTATTTTCTTATCACTATAATCTTCGAAACGTACTCGTTGATTATATCCATTCTTTTCATTTGTTGGTTGCTTATAACTAATATCAGCTTCTTCTTCATCTTTATATATTCTTGTATCAATAGCATGACTCATTCCAGTTTCATCCATTAATTACCTCTTTCGCTTAATGTTGTCAATGATAACATCATGAAACTCCTTCTTTGCAATTCCCAAAACTTCTTTCAATGTAAATTCCACCTTAGCGTTTAATATACGTTCTTTCAATATCCCTCCAAATTTGTTGCCGCTTCAATGTCAGAAAGTAGCTTATAAGCAATTGATTTGCCCTTATCTTTTGTCTCCCTTGTTTTTTCTTCCAATGATGCTGAGGTATCCTTTACGGGCAATTCTTGTGAAGCTGCCTCTTGAGCCTTGTCTCCTCAAGTTTGCCTCTTAGAAGAATTTCCTTCTCTCGTATCATCAAAATTTCCTCGTCTCTTTTCTTCCATCAAAGCTTCATGTTGGCTCTTAGCAATATATGTATGAACTGAAAGAGACTCAACAGGATCCTCCCAACCTGTTGCACCTCGTATTGTAGCTACAGTCCTCAATAACGCTTCTTGAGGTAATTTTCCTTTTTGCATTGTAGAAACGACAGAAGTCCAAAACTCACTAGTTTCCGTACTTCCACTAAGGTCATCATCTACTCTAGTACTATAACTTGCACTTTCTCGTGCTATTGTTTCATACTCTTTTAAGTAATCTTGAACCAATGCTCTCATTCCTCCCTTGTCAAAATTGGTTTGAAGAAGATCCTCCCTATCTTTTAATGCTATCTTTCCAACTTTTCAGCAAATAATTCCTTGCCGTATCATATTATTAAATTCATTGCAATTTTTCCTAGTGTGTGAAGCGTCATCACACCAAATGCATCTTTGTACATATCCTTGTTTTGAAACATTCTTCAAATTATTTGTAAAAGTATTTTCTTCAAGTCTTGCTAATTTGATTTGAAGATCTCGCATTCCTCGTATAATTTCTTCCATCTCCATATCTGTCTTCTTTGATAAGAATGTCGAAGGTTGAACTGTAGGCATTTTTGGTGGTGTTGTACGTACTGGAGCTTTGGGTGCTTGTACTATTTTCGGAATATTGCTCCTAGTCTTCCTCCTTTCTCTTTTTGTAAGCAACCCCACCGCATCTTCAATGTTCTTCTACTTTGTTGTCAATACTTTATCTTCTTCTTTGTCTTCAAGAAGGAGTTCCAATTTCCCTTGTAATTCTCCATCAACAGCTTGAAGAAATAGATCAACTTTGTTCGGCTCCAATGTCAATTTTTCTACCTTCGACAATTGAGAGTACTGCCTCTCAAATTCCCTTAGTAGCTCTGTTGCTTGCAAATTCTTATTAGGCCGTTCAATCCATTCCAGAAACAGCTTCTTAGTAACGGGATCAGCATCTTCCAAGAAATATTTGTCTTTCAATGCATGTGAAAAAATCTCCCATGAATTCCCATAACGATCCATAATCGATGTAATATGGTCTCTTATCTCCGGTATCGTGGCAAGTCCAAATAATTCAACCATTTTCTTCTCAGAAACTCGATTTAATTCCATTTCACGAACATAATATCTTAAATACCTTGAAATATTTCTTCCATCAAATTGATCAATTTTTATTGACTATTGCTTGCAATGCTTTGGTTGCCAAAGCATCCTTTCGATCATTGCTTTGTTGTTGCTGCAATGATAATGAGAAGGCTTGAAATATACTAGCAATAGACGGATCCATGTGCATACCTTGTCCTTTAGAAGAACCCCCCATCAGAAACTTCTCCCAAAGATCCTTCAAAATTTTTATTTTTGTTTTCCATAAAAATAAAAATAAAATCAAACGAAATCCAATACCTTCCACCTTAAGCTTTCACATCGGATTCACTACTTATGTCATTTTACGTGCTTTCCTACTCGAGAACGCGATGGACGTTTGGCTGTAGAAGATAGTATGGAGATTCACTAATATTCAAGCAGTCTATCGGTTATTGACTGTTGGAATATAAATGACTACAAGAACATACCGTAAGTCTATACGGATGTCCTTCGACTGCTCGCCAAAATCCTTTTTGCCCCAGCCGGTAGGTCTCTAGACGTTATAGAGAACCCCGAACAACCCAATCTGCTAATCTCCGATACCGCTTTAAACTCGCGACCTTGTATCCACTGACTGTCTTGTTAGATTAATCCATAAATTTCATTCACTCTGCATACTCAATCCTATAGACACCCTTTTAATTCTTCAATCACAGATGTAACTTCGATTTCACAAAACAGTCAAGAGTAATCACACCCACTTCATTAAAACCCCGATTCACCAGTACAACACTGATTTCAGCAACGATTGCCTCAGTCTTCTCAAAATCCTATAAAGAAAAAAAAAAAAAAAACCCCAATTTTCTATCTTTTTTCTCTCCCCCCTCCCCCAAAGCATGAAGCTAGCTCTTCTACCCTTAAAAAAACTTATTCTCTCCCCTTTCATTTCTTAACCTATCCTCCTCTTTAATCCTAATTCTCCCCTCTTTCAAACCCTAGCCTCTGAATTTCTTCAATCTTCCATCTTGGATCCGAAATTGGCTCCACTGTCAGAGCTTTCTCTTCCATTTTTTGCCTTTTAAAAGGTTCTTTTTTCAGAAACAACGTTCCCTGAAATAGCACAAAGAACAGGACAGCCTGAAACGAAATTGAAACCCCCGTAATCGGGACGACATTGAGTCCCCGACCAATTCAGGTCTCATATTGGCTAAGAGGCCCGTAGTAAGACCTGGATGTTCTCGTAATTGGGTCAAATTGGTCCTTCACATCAACTTGGCAACCACAACAGAGCCTCGGATAATTAAGGTCTACAAAGGTATTAAAAAACAAGAATTCATCTGCTAGACAAAATTTTTCTTGCATCAAAAATCTGCTTTTGCTTGGACTTATGATAATCTAAAAGGTATCGCCACTGAATTTTGTGAGCATCACATCATTTTAGAGGAGAATGTTAAACTGGTATGGTAGAGGCAACATCGCCTTAGTCCTAAATATTCCCTCATGGTGAAGGAAGAATTGGAGAAGCTTCTTGCGATTGGTCTTATTTACCCGGTACCAAATTATGAGTGGGTTTCTCCAATCATTATGGTATCGAAAAAGAACGGAAAAATCTGAATTTGTTTGGATTTTTGGAAACTTAATGCGGCCACCAAGAAAGATTACTTTCCATTACCTTTCACATATAGTACATTGGACACCATAGCAAGTCACAAATGTTATTTGTTCCTTGATAGATTTTTCGGGTATAATCAAGTTCAAATTACACAAGAAGACCAGCTTAAGACAACCTTTACTATGGTGTCGAGGTAGAGAGAGTTTGCCTTAAGAAAGTGCTGGGCTTTTGGTTGCCACTAAATACTCAATCAAGTCTAAGATTTAAAAAACCAATTTTATACATATGATATTTTCCCTCTTTGAGCAATTATATCAAAACACAAGGCTAAATACCAAGAAAAGATCCAAATGTATGATAAAAATCTTAAAACCTTATATATCCTTATAAGAGATGTTTTCTAAACTTCAATAGTTCATATCTCATGAATGGACTGTCCAAAAAACCCTATATTTTATATATCTGTATTTTCTATATCTCACAAAATAAGTACTAAAATACCATGAAACTTTGATCTATAGCTTTTTAACTTAATAACTTACACTTATAGAAATTGTGAGCCAAAAATTCGTCTTAGAACTCAAGATATAGCTCCAACCATTACTATCAATAAAATTACTCACTTACTGCCTTTGAATTATATATGCTATCTTCAAATATCTTTAACTCCTTCATTTAGACTTAAATATTGTTAAAAAATATATGTAAAGTGTAGCCAAAAAAGTTTTCTCTCCAATTCCACTTGCCGATCTTTCATTGCTTTCTATACGCATATGTTATGCTTCAAAGTGTGACAATAGGTAAAAATTTGACACCTTAACTTTGAACACCTATATCTCCTTCACAAAAACTCCAAATTACACAAAATCTTTATCCAAATTATACCCAAAATCCTGAACTTGTTGATCTTAGACTCAAAAGCTCAAATAACTTCGAAAGAAAAAACCTAATCTCTAATAAGGCCTCAAGCAGCCTCCTTGAAGCCTATTGGGCATGGCCTTCGACCAATAGGAATGAAGTTTTTTATTCCTTGCCTTCATCCAACCATGAGTTACTTTCATCCCTCCCAATAAGCCTCTTATTAGTTGAAAATTTCTTCTTTAGGCTCTAATCTCCTCTCAAGGCTCTATACTAAATATTTAGATTGTATAATATTTTTTTTTTTGAAATACTATAAGTAAAAAGTTGAATTCAAAATAAAGTTTTTTAAATCCACTCTTTTTAAATTAATCTATTTAACTATTCTAATATACACTAAGTCTTTTGAATATATTATATGTTTTAACTAATTTTTACATACTATAAACTTTTATAGTATGACAACAGATTGAGGCACATTTGCTTATCACGTGATGCCTTTTAGATTATGTAATGGTACAACAATGTTTCAGAGAGTGATGACTCAAGCCTTCCAAGACTATCTCCAGATATTTATGGAGATCTTTTTAAATGAATTTTGTGCATTCAGTACAAAACAAGATCATCTTAATTGTTTGGCAAATGTTTGGCTCAGTGCGATAAATTTGGAATTTCGTTGAACTCAAATAAGTGTCAATTTGGTGTTCCATCCAGAAAATTATTGGGACATATCATCTCCAGCCGTGGTATTGCTACAGTGTCGTATTGTGGTTTAGCTACTATATGAAAATAATGTAATTATGTACTTAATAAATAATTTATTAAGTAATATGGTGAAAGCCATGTTAGTAGATTTTAATTGGTTTTAGAATATAATTTGATTATTACCTTGAAAAGAGGTTGTTTAAAAAGATTACTATAGAATTTGTATAACTTAAATTTCTTTTGATAGAGGCTTTTAAGATTGGTTTTGGTTGATAGTAACTTCTAAATATTTAGAGTCACCTTTGTTAGACATTGGTGACCTTTGGAAATTTATTTTTGGTTCTTTTATTTGGTATTTAGAGCATAAATTATGTAAATCTTATAAGAAAAAGAATTGAAGAAGGGTTTTGGTAGCAAAGGGAGTAATTAGGGCACCAAAATAGATGAATGGAGATGGATGATGAAAATCTCCATTCCTATTGGTCAAAAATCATGACCAATAGGCTTTGAGGAGGCTGCCCAAGGCCATATTAGGAATTAGGGTTAGTTCCTTTAAGCCATTTGAGCTTTGAAGGCAAAGATCAATAAGTTTAGGTTTTTGGCTATGGTTTTGGTACAAGTTTTGTATGATTTGGAGTTTATATGAAGGAAATACAAGTGTTCAAAGTTAAGGTGTTGATTTGGGAGCTATTATTACTCTTTTTGGCATAACACACGCATATAAATAGTAATTGAAGATCGATGATTGTGACTAGAAAGAACACTTTTGTGGCTATACTTTTCATGTATTGCTTGTTGGATTACAAGTTGAGATGAAGGAGTTATTCGATTTTGAAGTCAGCACATGCAATCTAAGGGTAGTAAGTGATCCAATTTACTAATGGTTGTGTCTTGAGCTATATCTTGAGCAATTTGATAAGATTTTGGCTCAAAATTTTAGGAAATGTGTAATTTTATATAAATAAACTTTAAGCATAAGTTTTATAATATTTGAGTATTGGATTCTTGAGATATTAAGAAAATAGTACTCAGATGCTTGTAAATTAAGGTTTAGAACGTCTACTAGGATTTTGTTAGATGCCAGAAGATCGGAAGTGAATTTGTGGTTGGTTTTTTTGAGACAAAATGAATGGTTAGATCAAGACTTATGAATTTCTAAAGTTTAAAAAAAGAAAATCTTTTGCAGGAGAAATATGTTTTGAAGGAATTTTGTTATATTTTGAATTTTATGCAAAATAAAGGAATTTTGGAAGCTAAGACAAGATTCATATAAAGGTTTAAGCTACACTCTCTACAGCTAGATATCCAGTGTATTTTTAGATAGCAAATCATGCCATACGACAATGGATCCTGACAAAGTACAGCATATAATGAACTTACCCAGACTTGAGACAGTCTCCGGTATTCAAAGGTTCGTCGGCCATGTCAATTATTATTGCCACTTTATTTGTTCATTTGCAGTTATTTGTCAACCTTTAACGAACTTACTGAAGAAACCTCCATCAAATGGGACTAGTCTCCTCTGAATTATAGAGTGTAACGTGGCTTTTGAAGCATTAAAGTCAAAATTGGTCTTTGCACCAATATTAGTGGCACCTTGTTGGACGGAGCATTTCCATGTGTAAGTTGATACATCCAATGTGGCTATTGGATCGGTGCTAAATCAAAATGATGACCAGGGTGTGGATCATCCTATCTACTATGTCATTCAATAATTGGTGGCTACCGAATACAATGATACTACTACTGAATACAAAGCATTGGGCATGATATACTTGATTCATAAGTTTTGGCACTATTTGCTTGGATATCCATTTGTATTTTATGTGGATCATGATGCCCTCAAATACATTATTAATAAGCCTCAATTGAGTGGACGCATTGTCCGATGGATATTACTTCTACAAGAGTTCAATTTTATGATTGTTGTATGACTTGGGAAGAAACATGTAAATGCTGATCATTTATCTCAGTTGTCTAATATTCTTTGAAATGAGCCTATCCCTAATGCTCTTTCCGACACCAAATTATTTATGGTGGATGTGATTTCCATCGAATATAGTAAAATCATTCAATTTTTGACATTCCATACTTTTCTGTCGACTTTCGCCGAGAAGCTTAAGAAGCGACTCATTCTAAAGAGTGCCCCATACACGATGATTCGCAATACTTTGTATAAATAAGACAAAGATGGTATTTTAAGATGCTGTATCTTTTCAAGTGAAGTATAGTCGATACTAGAGGGTTTCTATTTGGATAGTTGTGGTGGTCATTTTATAGGTGACAGCACTACATGCAAGGCTTTAATCCCAAGATATTGGTGGCCCACTATGTTTTTTGATGCATACCAATTTGTTCGTCATTGTGATCCCTGTCAATGAATTGGTTGATTCATGGGTACTTCAGCCATGCCATTAGTACCAATCTTGGCACAAATACCATTTGAAAAATGGGGTATTAATTTTGTTAGTTCTATTGCACCAATGTCAAAATCTGGCTAGAAGTGGTATATTTTAGTTACCATAGATTATGTAACAAAATGGATAGAAGCTATTGCTATTTACTATGATTGCTAATATAATGGCTACTTTTCTTTACGAGAATATTATAACTCAATTTGGATGTTTGAAAGAATTGGTTAGTGATTGCGGCACCCATTTCATAAATGCTACCATAGATGCCTTGACGAACATATGTGAGATTAAACATCAAAAAACTACTCCATATCATCTTTGTACAAATGGATAAATGAAAAAGACCAGCGGAATTTTGTGCAAGATTTTGACTAAGACAATTTTAAAAGTGGGTATTGATTGGGAGACTAAATTCTTTGCGACTTTGTGGGTGCATCATACTGCATATAAAATAACTACCAACACTACTCCGTTTCAACGAGTTTATGGACAAGAGGCAATTTTATCTATCGAATTGGAGGTTCAAAGTTTTTGGATTGCGTTGAATGAATGTTTTAGTGACAATTAGTCATTACACTCTTGGTTGGTGAAATTGGAAGAATTGGATGAAATACGGGCTACAACTCTTTTCCACATGGAAGCAACTTAAAAATAGAAGAAGAGTTACTATGAATGTAAACTACGTCTGAAGATTTTTATGTCCAATGATTTGATATTATTGTATGATAGCTGGTTTAATCATTTTTTGGGTAAATTTTAAGTTCGTTGGTATGGGCCGTATCGGATGGTTGAAGATTTTTCCAATGGTTTTGTTCAATTGGAAGATTTCATGGGCCATCGATTTAGAACCCATATTAATGGGAACCGATTATGGTTATTTAATACATAAAAATCGGGATGGATTTTTATTTTTTTTGAGGGAGGTGAGAAATGGACAGTATGAATAATATGTTGTTATTATCATCAAGTAGTAAAAAAAATAGAAGTGGGATACCAGTTAGAGGTCATTCTGTGGTGTTATTATGGATTTTTTTTTTTTTTTTTTTTTTTTTTTTTCTAAAATTTCCATTTCTTATGTTTCTTGTATATTTGAGAGTAGTAGTTTCAGTTAAGAGTTAATAGTGATGAGTCGGGCACAAGTGTCGATTGAAAATGTTCCAGTATAGATGAGTTAGTAGCAGCATCAATTAGAACTCCATGATGCCCAGATCTTGAAACTGGAGGCTCAAGTCTATAAATTGGAAGAGTATAATGAAGATCTCTCGAACCAATTGAGGAAGGAGTCGATGGACAGGTTGGAAGAGGAGGAAGATTTGCATTTAGAACCAGATTTGTATTTAGAACCACATTCGATAATGCAACAAATGATCAATTGAATGGGCCAGAGGAAATAATAACTTCGTAGAGTTTTGTTAAGTAGTTTTTAGATAGGAATCAATTGTGTGTTTGCGAGGATGCTGCACAAATAAAAGTGAGGCTATGTAGAATATATATTAGTTCGTTTTTATAAGATATTGATAAAATAGACTAATAGTCCATAGAATAGTCAGTTCAGAAGGACGGATGATTGATTTAGTTATTAAAAGTGATTAATTATAGGATTACGATTAGAATCTGAAAATCAAGAGCAATTATATAGGAGTTGTAGAAGTTTGTTGGAAGGCCAGATTGTGATAGTGATGAGCTGGGATAAGCTTGGTGCTACCTCTTTGTTTCTTTGTTTTTTTTTGTTATTGAAAAGTAATGGATAGTTTTTGAATATTGAAAAGTGAGTCTGTGGAATAAAACAGAGATTAATTTATGAATTATTGATTATATAATTGGAGCATTGAGTGATTAAATTATATGAGAAGTTATTAGAAGATTATGATTGTTGTTTATTGAAAGCTGTGTGTATTTCGATAGAGGAAGTTTGTGATTACAGAAATTGTGTGAATTTAGATTGTTGGAGTGAAGTTTGTTATTCCTACTATTAGATAGAAATTATTGTGATTTGAGCGGTCTTTTGAGAGTGCAGGGTTGCGCACTGTTGTTATCAGTTGATGAAGGAGTATTATTACTGCGAGAAAGTATTGTAGTGTTTTTTAGTATTTAAGTGGTTTAGAATACAGTTAATTGTGTGACCCTAACAAGTAAAATTCATACACTTAGTCTTTTTTTGTGTTCAAATTTTCTTATACAGGTTTATTCTGAAAAGAATTGTACAATAAGTAAAACAATAATTATAGATATGAATCATGAAGAAAAAAAATCCTTAATACACTTTTGTGTCACTGAATAGAATTAAAAAGTCAGTCAAAAGGTGATGTAATATTGAACTAGAATGGCTATTGCTAAAAACAAGAAGATTAGAAAGTCTTGAAACAAGACTAAAGACTAGAAAGGCATTGACAAGAGTGAAGAAGACTTCACTTTTGTCTCCATATATATTCTTAACTAGGAGCTACGTGGTGATGTCCTATAAGACCTCCAAAACATATTGACTTTGTTAGATACATGTTAAACTTGCAAAGCAAATTATCTACATATGTGCCACATAGTTAGCTTATTTCACAATCTATTATATGACTTTAACTTGTTTCACAAGCTACTAATATGTGATTAACTTGTGTCCAAGTTTCTAACCTACAAACACATCTAAAATCAAAACCATGTCTGTAAGCTTCTAAAAAGCTTCTCTAAAAGACTTTATGAAATTAATCTATATTCACCTACTTCTACCTAATCATATAAGTAACTATTGGAATAAATGTATATATCATGATAGAAAGACCATCCTATTATTTGATCACTATTAAAACCTTTGTAACTTCTTTAAAAAAAATATTTGTAATACCATCAAAAGTTGTTTTTACCTCTTATAAAATCACCAAATATTGAGAGTCTCTATCCATGTCATGATACCAAATGCATTGTATCTTGCCATCTATTCAAGAAAGAACATATCGTTCTTAAAAGTCTTCATCTTTATTATGTTGTCTTAAAGGCTGTGATAATTATAATGTTTCATTTGATAATTAAGCAAATAATGGTTCTTGAGTTGAATCTACTAGATATTAATTCTCTATCTCCTTAATGCCACAATTATATAGAAAGTACAAACAAAGATAGAAGATAGAATGTAATATTTTTTAAATTATATTTCTTTTATAACAAAGGTTTGTTATCTTTTATTTTAATTTTGATAGATGTTGTTGATGAAAAGCTTTGATCTTCTCTCTTGTATTTGTAAGATTTTTTTCTAGCTCCCATATACATTTGCTAATATTATATCTGTACCAATGAATAAGATATTCTAATCTATGTCGGCACTGTCTTAAGTCTAAGACTTCTTCCATCTTAAATTCTTGATTATTATCCACTTTTATAAGAGGCGATAGTATTTATCTTTTTTTTTAGAATATCTACTATCTTATATGATTCTAAAAGAGATATTTAAAATACAAGATAGATTTTTATAGACTCCAAAAGATGTAATTAATAAGCAATTAGATTGACTTATTCATAAATAAGAAATAGTCTAAGTCTATAATAATCCAACTTATCATGAAGGCAAATAGTTTTAATATTATGATGAAGTAACTATAGTTTATCACCAATGTAGAAATGAGGTTGTTTCTTATAACAAGCATCCGTATTATTCTTTTATTGTTCTTGATTTGTTTTTAGTTGTATCTTCATTGTTGTATGTAGCTCATATAAATGATTTGCCAAATCTTTTGCTATAGGATTATCAACTTTTAAAAAGTCAAAAGTATCAAATTGTGGATAATAACCATACTTAGCAAAGAAAGATGTTTGTTATATAGAAGAATGTATCATATTATTATTAAAAAATTATGCTAATGGCAAAAGATTTATTCAATCATTTTGTTGATAGTTAATGGTACACTTCAAATATTGCTCCAAGATTTGATTTACACACTCTATTTATCCATTAGTTTGAGGATAGAAAGTCAAAGTTAGTTTTATGTCTATTTTTTAAATCTTGAAAAGCGTTCTTTAAAATCTTGATATAAATTAAGTTTTCTTATCTGATATAATATTCTTAGGCAATCCATGATAGTAATAGATATTATCAAAGAAATGCTTAGTTTTTTCTTTATCTATGATAGTTTTTTTATATAATACAAAATGTGCCATCTTGGTGAAATGATATACTATTATGAATATAGAGATATAAGAACTTGAAATTAAAAGATCTATGATAAAATCTATAGAAATATAAGACCATGATTGTTCCATTAGACTTAGAAGAAAGGTTCTTGATATCATAAACAAGAAGATCAAAGGACATACTTGATTGAATTTTTTTTATAAGGATTGAATCAACAATCAATATTGATTTTATTGCTTAAAAATAAAAATGCTTTGGTTTCAAGAAAATTATTCTTTGTTGATCAAAAGATACTTCTTTTTCTTTTGGTACAAGATAAGAACATCTAAAAAGGACGTTTGACAAATCTAATTATTTTTTAAGTAGATAAGTGAACTTAAAATCAAATCTTAATAAAGACATACTGCAATGGGTGTCAAGGACAAGAACTTGATAAAGACAAATAAACAAGTAAGACTTCTCTGAAAGAAAGATGACAAAATAGAAATAACTCAATATGTATATTAAAAAAGAAATTAGAATGGCTATTGCCAAAAGACAAGAAAACTAGAGATCCTTGAAACTAAACTAGAAGAAAGAAAGGAGTTGACAAGAGTGAAGAAGGCTTCACTCTTGTGTCTATATATACTATTTAACTAGGGACTACGTTGTCGTACTGTAAATGCTTACAGTATATAAAAATTAGCTAAAATATATTATATGTTGATAAATCTAGATTTATGTTAGAGTGGCTAGTAGATTAAATTAAAAGAAGTTGGTATAAGAAACTTTACTTTTTTTCTTTATTTCTTTTGATTTTGATATTAATATATATATATATATATATATATATAGGACCTAAATATTTAGTATGAAACCTTGTGAAAAGGTGGAAATCTAAGGATGAAAATCTAAACTAGTAGGAAGCTAATTGGGAGGGATGAAAGTAAGGCATGGTCGGATGAAGGCAAGGAATGGGAAACTTCATCCCTATTGGTCGAATACCATGCCCAATGGGCTTTGAGGAGGCTGCCCACGACCTTAAGAAGGATTTCGGTGACTTCAAAGGGGGCATTCGGAGATAAGAAGCTAGGATTGTAAAGTTTAGGATTTGGAGAACAATTTGTGTATAAAAATTAGAGGATTTGGAGTTAGGGTGAAAAAATTATAACCGTTTGAAGTTAAGGTGTTTATTTAAGACATATTATTACTCTTTTGAGAGTACGAGGAGTTTTACAGTAGCTTTTGAAGATCGAAAGGTGCGACTAGAACAGCGATTTCAAGGCCTACATCTTTCATGAAAGAATTATTGCTTTTGGAGTTCATATAAAGGAGTTGTAAGGAGTTGAAGGCGACGCTTCCAAATCAAAAGCAGTAAGTAAGCGGGTTTATTTGTAGTAATGGTTGAAGCCATAACTTGAGTTTTCGGACGAATTTTTGGTTCAAAATTTTTGGAGAATGTAAAATTTTGTATTAAGAAGCTATACATACAAATTTCTTGGCATTTGAGCTTATATTTTGTGAGATATGAAGAAATTTGCATGCAAATATATAAAGACAACGATTTGAAGCAACTGTTAGGGATTTCAAGATATCTCAAGATCTGCAATGAATTTGTAATTGAAAATTGTTGTAGAAGTTAATAAGAATACATCAGTACCTCATGTAAAATTTGAGTTTGTTTGGACGGTCGGATTAAGAGATATGAGGTGTTGAAGTTCGGAAAAATCTCCACATAAGAATAAACAAGGATTTAGAAGATTTTATCATATTTTGGAAGTTGTGGGTTACTTGAGGATTGTGTATTTGGTGTAATTACTCAAAAAGAGAAAAATTATATATAAACTTGGGCTTCCCTTATTTTCAAGCTTGATTGAATAATTAGTGACATCCAGAAGGCCAATGTTTTCTTGAGGCAAACCCTTTCTACCCTGACAATGTGGCGATATTCTATAGAACCTCCAATATGTATTGACTTTGTAGGACACATGCCTTAACTTACAAGGTAAGTTTTTCTACTTGTGATCCACATAGTTAGCTTGGTCTTCAAGCTGACAACATATGTGGCACATCGTCAACTTGTTGACCACGTTTCTAATCCAAAAAATCAATTAAAGACACCTATAAAGTCAAAGCGACGTTTATGAAGCTTCTAGAAAGCTTTCATAGCAAATATTATATAATTAACTTAATTTTACCTACTTTTATTTACTTCTATCTATTTATACATGAAATTACTAACTTACATACATATGTCCATGACATCATCTCTCCTTCTAGAGACAAGTTCCATGAGGAGCGGTCATCATATGTTGAAGAAATCTATAATGCGACAAATTATATTCGCCACTTACTTTGATCTTTGTTCTCTTCAAAGGTGATCAATAGGGCCTTTCAACCATCGATAGTATGCTATATTAGAACAAAAAGACCACCCAATTATTTGATTGTTTTTGAGGCCTTCATAACTTCCTTCAAATAAAATATTTAGAACACTGTCAAGAGATGTTGCTAGCTTTAGTAAAATCACCAAAGATTGAGAAACCCTTCCAAGTTTGTCATACCAAATGCATTATATCTTGCCATCTATTCAAAAAGGAATATTCCATTTTTGAAGATCTTCATCTCAATTGCGTCATCTTGAAGGTTGTGACAATCGTAATGTCTCGTCTGATAGGTCAGTAAATGAAGGCTCTTGAATCAAATCCGTTGGTTGTTGATTCTCTATCTCTTCAACATCACAACTACAAAGAATCTATAAACAAAGATTGAAAGTAAAATATTATCTTGCCTAGATCTTGTTTCTTTTATAAAGAAGATTTTTATCTTGATTTTGATGGATGTCATCGATGAAAAGCTTCTACCACCTTTGCTATATTTATGAGATTCTTTATTTGCTCCTACGTTGTCGTACTGTAAATGCTTACAGTATGTAAAAATTAATTAAAACATATTATATATTGATAAATCTAGATGTGTGTTAGAGTGGCTAGTAGATAAAATTAAAAGGATTTGGTATAAGAAACTTTACTTTGTTTCTTTACTTCTTTTGATTTTGATATTAAAATATATATATATATATATATATATAAATATATATATAGGACCTAAATATTTAGTATGAAGCCTTGGAAGAAGGTAGAAGCCTAAAGATGAAGATTTAAACGAATAGGAGGTTAATTGGGAGGGTTGAAACCAAGGCATGGTTGGATGAAGGTAGAAATAAGGATCTTCATCTCCATTGGTCGAAATCCATGCCCAATGGGCTTTTAGGAGGCTGCCCACGACCTTGTTAAGGGTTTCGGCGACTTCAAAGACGCCATTAGGAAATCAGACGAAGAGTTGTAACATTTAGGATTTTGGCTACAATTTTTGTACAAATTTTATAGGGTTTGAAGTTAGGGTGCATAAGTTATAGCCGTTTGAAGTTAAGGTGTCAATTTGAGATCTACTGTTACTCTTTTGAGTTTAAGAGGAGTCTTACGCAAGCTTTTGAAGATCGGAAGGTGCGGCTGGAAGGGCAACTTCAAGACATACATCTTTTGCGAAGGAAATTTTGCATTTGGAGTTTATGTGAAGGAGTTATAGGGAGTTAAAGACAACGCATTCAAATCAAAGGCAGTAAGTGAGTGGTTTTTTTCAAAGTAGTGTTAGGAGCCATAACTTGAGTTTTCGAACGAAATTTTGGCTCAAACTTTGGGAGAATGTAAAAATTTGTGTTAAAAAGCTATCTATATAAGTTCCGTGGCATTTGGACTTATGGTTTGTGAGATATGAAGAAAATTGTGCGCGGGTATATAAAGATTAGGGTTTCAAGCGATTATTAGGGTTTTGAAGATATCTCAAGATCCGCAACGAATTTGTGGTTGAAATTTGTTGTACAAATTAATAACAACATATCAGTACTTCATACAAATTTTGATCTTGTTTGGACGGTTGGATTAAGAGTTATGAGGTGTTGAGGTTCGGGAGAATTTCCACATAAGGTTTTAGAGTACTTCTATCATATTTTGGGTGTTGTTGGTTATTTAAGACTTAAGTATTTGGTGTAATTGTCCCAAAAAGAGAATTTATATATATAAAATTAGGATTTCCTTATTTTAAGCTTGATTGAGCAATTAGTGATAGCCAGAAGCCCAGCGCTTTCTTCAGGCAATACCTCTCTACCCCGACAATGTACATTCACTAATATCATATCCATGCCAATGAAAAAAATATTCTAATTTATTTCAACGCCACCTTGAATCTAAGACTTCTTCCACTTTGAACTCTTCATTATTATCCCATTTCTATAGAAGGAGGTCAAGTTTTTCTTCTTCTTAGTATGTCCACTATCTGTATGGTTCAAAAAGAGACACGTATAATACTGGATAGATTTTTATTGACTCTGATAGGTGTAAACGATATGCAATTGGATTGATTTGTACAAAAATAGAAAATAGTCCAAGCCTTTAATAGTCCAATTTGTTACAAGAACAAGTGGTCTTGATATTACAACAAAATAACCATACCTTATCACCCATGTGGAATAGTAGTTATTTCTTTTGATAGACATCCGCATTGACCTTTTGTTGATCTTGAGCTTCTTTTAATTGCACCTTTATCATTGTATGTAGCTCTGACAAATGAATTGCCTAATCTTTTATCACAGAATTATCAACTTTTGAAGAATCAAAAGTATCAAGTCATGGATGATAACCATAATTAGCAAAAAAAGGTGTTTTTTTGTAGAAGAATGTATCGCGTTATTGTAAGTTAACTTTGCCAATAACAAAAGAGTTGTCCAATTATCTTGTTAGTAGTTGATGGTATATCTTAAATACTACTCCAAAACTTAATTAACACACTCCGTTTGTCCATCACTTTGAGGATGGAATGCCGAAGATAGTTTTATATCCATTTTTAGAATCTTGAAAAGAATCCGCCAAAATCTTGATACAAACTGAGTTCCCCTATTTGATATAATATCCTTGCATAATCTATGATAGGGATAGATATTGTCAAGAAAGAGCTTAGCAATTTCTTCACTTATGTTGGATTTTGTACATGGTACAAAATTTGCCATCTTGGTAAAACAATCTACTATCACAAATATAGAATCATAAGAACCTGAGATTAAAAGATCCGTAATGAAATCCATAGAAACAAAAGACCATGGTAGTTCTGGAATGGATAATGGCTAAAGAAGTCCATAAGACTGATGATGAGGATTTTTTGAACTTGAGCAAACATCATAAGATTGTACAAAATCTTTGACTACTGTCTATATTTGGGACCACCAAAAATCCTGAGATATTAGTTCCAAAGTTTTATTGTATCCAAAATGTTCTACTGTTGGAAAGTCATGACGAGCTTGAAGAACATGTAATTGAGCTTCACCTTCTGGAATATATAGGTGTCCCTTGAAATATAGTAGATTTTTCTTGAATTCAAACTTGAAATTATGATGAGACTTTGAAAGATTTCCCTTAATATCACAAATAAGAGGATCAAAAGACATACTTGATTGAACTTGCTTAATGAAAGTTGAATCAACAATTAGTGTTGATTTCATTATTTGAAGATGAAGATGATCTGGCTTCAAGAGAATTGTGCATTATTGATCGAAAGCAGCATCTTCTTCCTTTGATGCAAGGTAAGATTGTCTAGACAGTGCATCAGACAAACCTTATTGTTTTTTTAGTCAATAAATGATCTTGAATTTGAATCTTGACAAAGACATATTCTAAAGGGCTTGGCGAAGATTCAAAATATGTAATGACATAAAATATTCAAGATTCTTGTGATCTGTATATATGGTGACTAGACTAAAAGCACCTTCTAGATAATGGCGTGATTCTTGAAACAAATCTATAATTATAAGAAGTTTTTTGTTGTGGATCTTGTAGTTGATCTCACTTGTTGAAAATTTTTGGGAATGAAAAGCTATTGGATGAAGTTTATCATCTTTTCCCATTTGTGACAATACAGCACCTAAAGCAAAGTCTGATACATTTGTTTCCATAAAAAAAGTCTTAGAAAAATCAACATAATAGAAGATTGGTGCAGAAAGAAAGGCTGTCATCAAAGCTTCAAATGCTACTTTCGCTTCTTGATTCTATTGAAGTTTGTCTTTACAAGTCAAACATGTAAGTGGAGCTACAACTTGAAAGAAGTCTTTGATAAAGATCCGATAGTAGTTGACAAATTCCAAAAAATATTAGACATCTCTTATTATTTTTGAGATCTTCCAATCCATAATAGTTTGAACTTTCTTAGGATCTATTATAAGTCCATCATTTGAAATGATGTATCCTAAGAAGTTGACTTGAGTAGTATGAAATACATGCTTTTTTAGCTTGGCATAGACTCTCACATCTTTTAGTTTTTGTGACACATGATGAACATGAAGTTCATATTCTTCTATGTTCTTAGAATAGATTAAGATGTCATTTCGGTAACAAACAAAAAAATCGTCTAAAAACTCCCAAAAGATATTGTTCATTAGATGTTTGAATGTTGCTGGTGCATTTGTAAGTCCAAAAGAAATGACATTGTATTTTAAATGTCCATACCTTGTTCGAAATGCAGTCTTCCATTTCTCTCCTTCATTGATGCGTATTAGATTGTATGTTCATCATAGATCTATTTTTGTATAGATCTTAGCTTGATTCAACTGATCAAGGAGTCTAAAAATCGAAGATAGCAAGTATTTGTTCTTGATGGTGATTTTGTTGAGTCCTCGATAATCGACACACATCTGTAATGATCCATCTTTTTTCTTCACAAATAAAATTAAAGCTCCTGCTAGAGATTATGAATGGCATATGAAGTTCTTGGCGAGATTCTCTTCAATATACTCCTTGAATTCAGCCAGCTCATTTTGTGATAAATTATAGATTGATCCAAATAGTGATTGTGCTCCTTCTTGAAGGTCAATTGAGCAATCATAGGAATGATGTTTCGGAAGAGTATCCGCATTTTTTTTCTCAAATATATCATGAAAATCTTGATATTGGCTTGGAATGCCACATGAAGTCTTTCCACCAGTAGAAATAGGTGTGGCATAAATGACATAAGGTGATCCTTCTTTTACAGCATGCAAGAAAGCTCATGCACCTACAAATACATGTTTAATTATAGTAGACTTATGACTTTCTACTTAATTAACTATGCTCTTAGTTATACTTTCAGAAAAATAAAGACTATAAGAAGTCCAATCTATTTTGGGATTATATTTTTCTAGCCATGATAAACTTAAAATGACTAGATTAGAGGGAGATCTAATGATATTAAATATTATAAAGCTACTATGACCATTAGTTTTTACTTCTATAAGAAAGATTTCATGAGTAATATCTATTGAAGACAATAGACGACCATCTATGACTTCCATATGAATATGTTTAGTTTTCTTCACTAGAAGTATGCTATATCTTTTAGCAAATTCTTTATCTAAGAAACATGTTGAGGCTCTTGAATCTAGCAAGGCAGAGGCTTTGTGATATTTAGGTCTTAGAATAACATTTATCGTAAAACATGAAGAGGGTTCTGAAGAGAGAATAGTACCTTCATTATGTATTGTACGGTGTCGTATTACGTGCTTTCCTCTTCGAGAACGCGCCAGGCGTTTGGCTGTAGAAGATAGTATGGAGATTCGCTAATATTCAAGCAGTTTATCGGTTATTGACTGTTAGAATATAAACAACTGTAAGAATATATCGTAAATCTATATGGATGTCCTTCGATTGCTCACCGAAAACTTTTTTGCCCCAGCCGGTAAGTCTCTAGACGTTATAGAGAACCCCGAATAATCCAAACTGCTAATCTTCGATACCGCTTTATACTCACAATCTTGTATCTATTGACTGTCTCGTTAGATTAATCCAATAAATTTCATTCACTCTGCATACTCAATCCTATAGGCACCCTTTTAATTCTTCATCATAGACGTAACTCGATTTCACAAAACAATCAAGAGTAATCACACCCACTTCATTAAAATCCCGATTCACCAGTACAGCACTGACTTCAGCAATAATTGCCTCCGTCTTCTTAAAACCCTATGAAGAAAAAACCCCAATTCTTTGTCTTCTTTCCCCGCCCCCCGAAGCATGAAGCTAGCTCTCCGACCCTTCTAAAAAACTTGTTCTCTCTCCTTCATTTCTTAACCTATCCTCCTCTTTAATCCTAATTCTCTCCTCTTTCAAACCCTAGCCTCTAAATTTCTTCAATCTTCCGTCTTGGATCCAGAATTAGCTCCCGCCGTCAGAGCTTTCTCCTCCATTTTTACCTTTAAGAGATCCTTTTACCAAAAGAACGTTTCCGGAATAGCACAAAGGACGAAACAGCCTAAAACGGAATCGGAGCCTCTTAATCGGGACCACATTGAGTCGCCCGACTAATTCAGGACTCATATTGGCTAAGAGGCTCGTAGTAAGACCAGAATGTTCCCGTAATTGGGTCAAATTGGTCCTTCACGTCAGATTGGCTAAGAGGCCTATAGTAAGACCTGAATTGGATGTCTTGAAATTAAAACTAATTGGCTCTTTGAACCGGGCTCACCCGTCTTTGAATTGGTCCTTTTTCTTCTTGCTGACTCCCGTCATTGGAATCGAACGGAGCATTTCAGTATGCCCCGGTTGATTATAATAGAGTGACTAAACCTGGCCTCTCAGTATTTGCACTGGAATTGGTCGTTGCTCCCAATATTCGAGGTAACTGAATATTAATAAAAGTCCCCTTTCTTTATATTTTCAAGGTATACTCGTATTACAATACAACATCCACCCCCTCTAAACCTGTGCATCCTCCGATATGCACCAATTTATCCAATTGCTGTTTGATTTAAAATATATTCTCTACGTCTTTGTCCAGTTCGTCTTCGTCACCTTCATTATCCAAATCACTTTCATCTTCTTGCTGCGTACCTAACTTGCATAATTCTCCTTCGATATTATATAATCTTTTTCTTTCTTTTCTTTTAAAATCATCAACTTTCTTATCTATAATATTTCCATTCTCCAAAATACCAATAAAACTTGCATCAAAGGCACCTTCATCTCGCGAGAGTACCTCCTCTTTTGTACCTTCATAATCTTGCTTTACAATGGTACCTCTCCAAAATCCTTAAATCCTTCAACGATCTTTGGCAATGGTTTCTCCCTCAACCTATCTCGTTTTCGTTCATGATTAGGAGGTACTGTTAGAAATTGTACAGCTTTCCTCCCATCTTTGCTACGTACCCTTGCATAAGCAGAACCATCGTCAAGTACTTTTGTTTCCATCCGTGTTGCTGTAATATAAGATTGTCCTAAAATCAACGGATAAGACGTTGTATCTTGAACAAAGAAATGTTGCTCTGTCGCAATATTCCCAATCCGAATTTTGACATCTGGACAAGCTCCATATAATTCGCCCTGTGTGTTATTAGCTGCTCGTATTACCCATCCATGTTCCATATCAATTGGCCATTTTTGCTTCTTATAAAGATCTTTAGACATGAGATTTATTTTAGAACTATGGTCGACTAAAGCAACAATTGGTTCTTCTATATCTCCTACTTTCACCAATACCTCAGTAGTTGCCCTTGTCCAATGCTTTCGAGTATGATGGCTCAAAGTTTCTATTTTCTTATCACTATAATCTTCGAAACGTACTCGTTGATTATATCCATTCTTTTCATTTGTTGGTTGCTTATAACTAATATCAGCTTCTTCTTCATCTTTATATATTCTTGTATCAATAGCATGACTCATTCCAGTTTCATCCATTAATTACCTCTTTCGCTTAATGTTGTCAATGATAACATCATGAAACTCCTTCTTTGCAATTCCCAAAACTTCTTTCAATGTAAATTCCACCTTAGCGTTTAATATACGTTCTTTCAATATCCCTCCAAATTTGTTGCCGCTTCAATGTCAGAAAGTAGCTTATAAGCAATTGATTTGCCCTTATCTTTTGTCTCCCTTGTTTTTTCTTCCAATGATGCTGAGGTATCCTTTACGGGCAATTCTTGTGAAGCTGCCTCTTGAGCCTTGTCTCCTCAAGTTTGCCTCTTAGAAGAATTTCCTTCTCTCGTATCATCAAAATTTCCTCGTCTCTTTTCTTCCATCAAAGCTTCATGTTGGCTCTTAGCAATATATGTATGAACTGAAAGAGACTCAACAGGATCCTCCCAACCTGTTGCACCTCGTATTGTAGCTACAGTCCTCAATAACGCTTCTTGAGGTAATTTTCCTTTTTGCATTGTAGAAACGACAGAAGTCCAAAACTCACTAGTTTCCGTACTTCCACTAAGGTCATCATCTACTCTAGTACTATAACTTGCACTTTCTCGTGCTATTGTTTCATACTCTTTTAAGTAATCTTGAACCAATGCTCTCATTCCTCCCTTGTCAAAATTGGTTTGAAGAAGATCCTCCCTATCTTTTAATGCTATCTTTCCAACTTTTCAGCAAATAATTCCTTGCCGTATCATATTATTAAATTCATTGCAATTTTTCCTAGTGTGTGAAGCGTCATCACACCAAATGCATCTTTGTACATATCCTTGTTTTGAAACATTCTTCAAATTATTTGTAAAAGTATTTTCTTCAAGTCTTGCTAATTTGATTTGAAGATCTCGCATTCCTCGTATAATTTCTTCCATCTCCATATCTGTCTTCTTTGATAAGAATGTCGAAGGTTGAACTGTAGGCATTTTTGGTGGTGTTGTACGTACTGGAGCTTTGGGTGCTTGTACTATTTTCGGAATATTGCTCCTAGTCTTCCTCCTTTCTCTTTTTGTAAGCAACCCCACCGCATCTTCAATGTTCTTCTACTTTGTTGTCAATACTTTATCTTCTTCTTTGTCTTCAAGAAGGAGTTCCAATTTCCCTTGTAATTCTCCATCAACAGCTTGAAGAAATAGATCAACTTTGTTCGGCTCCAATGTCAATTTTTCTACCTTCGACAATTGAGAGTACTGCCTCTCAAATTCCCTTAGTAGCTCTGTTGCTTGCAAATTCTTATTAGGCTGTTCAATCCATTCCAGAAACAGCTTCTTAGTAACGGGATCAGCATCTTCCAAGAAATATTTGTCTTTCAATGCATGTGAAAAAATCTCCCATGAATTCCCATAACGATCCATAATCGATGTAATATGGTCTCTTATCTCCGGTATCGTGGCAAGTCCAAATAATTCAACCATTTTCTTCTCAGAAACTCGATTTAATTCCATTTCACGAACATAACATCTTAAATACCTTAAAATATTCCTTCCATCAAATTGATCAATTTTTATTGACTATTGCTTGCAATGCTTTGGTTGCCAAAGCATCCTTTCGATCATTGCTTTGTTGTTGCTGCAATGATAATGAGAAGGCTTGAAATATACTAGCAATAGACGGATCCATGTGCATACCTTGTCCTTTAGAAGAACCCCCCACCAGAAACTCCTCCCAAAGATCCTTCAAAATTTTTATTTTTATTTTCCATAAAAATAAAAATAAAATCAAATGAAATCAAATACCTTCCACCTCAAACTTTCACGTCGGATTCACCACTTTTGTCGTATTACGTGCTTTCATGCTCGAGAACGCGCCAGACGTCTGGCTGTAGAAGATAGTATGGAGATTCACTAATATTCAAGTAATTTATCGGTTATTGGCTGTTGGAATATAAAAAACTATAAGAATATATCATAAATCTTTACGGATGTCCTTGACTGCTCGCCGAAATCCTTTTTGCCCTAGCCGGTAAGTCTCTAAACATTATAGAGAACCCCGAACAACCCAATCTGCTAATCTTCGGTACCGCTTTATACTCACGATCTTGTATCCACTGACTGTCTCGTTAGATTAACCCAATAAATTTCATTCACTCCGCATACTCAATCTTATAGGCACCCTTTTAATTCTTCATCACAGACATAACTCGATTTCATAAAACAATCAAGAGTAATCACACCCACTTCATTAAAATCCCGATTCACTTGTACAGCACTGACTTCAGTAACGATTGCCTCCATCTTCCCAATACCCTATGAAGAAAAAACCCCAATTCTTTGTCTTCTTTCCCCGCCCCCCGAAGCATGAAGCTAGCTCTCCGACCCTTCTAAAAAACTTATTCTCTCCCCTTCATTTTTTAACCTATCCTCCTCTTTAATCCTAATTCTCCCCTCTTTCAAACCCTAGCCTCTGAATTTCTTCAATCTTCCGTCTTGGATCAAGAATTAGCTCCCGCCATCAGAGCGTTCTCCTTCGTTTTTACCTTTAAGAGATCATTTAATCGAAAGGACGTTCCAGGAACGGCACAAAAGACGGAACAGCCTGAAATGGTATCAGAGCCCCGTAATCGGGACCACATTGAGTCGCCCGACCAATTCAGGTCTCATATTGGCTAAGAGGCCCATAGTAAGACCTAGATGTTCCCGTAATTGGGTCAAATTGTTCCTTCACATCAGATTGGCTAACAGGCCCGTAGTAAGACTTGAATTGGATGTCTTGAAATTGGATCCAATTGGCTCTTCAAACCAGGCTCACTCGTCGTTAAATTGGTCATTTTCTTTCCTACTGACTCTCGTTATTGGAATCGAACAGAGCATTTCAGTATGCCCCGGCTGACTGTAATGGGGTGACTGAACCTGGCCTCTCAGTATTTGCACTGGAATTGGTCGTTGCTCCCAATATTCGAGGTAACTGAACATTAATAAAAGTCCCCTTTCTTTATATTTTCATGGTATATTCGTGTTACAATACGACAACGGTCCCTATTGTTGTTGGAGAAATTTATTTTGTGACATGCTATCTTCTTTGATCACCGTACTCCTCATTTTATGGTTGCGTTGCTTCTGTGGATAATGCTAAGTAGTGTGCTTAAGCTCTACATAATATAAGTACAATCTTTTCTAATGACGATGAGTCTTTTCTTACTCAGTAAGATATTTAAAACGTACCACATCAATTTACATATCTTCTAATTTCGAATGTATGTATTGAACAGATATTGATATTACTATTGAATTATAGTAAAGTTGAGGTCGACTTGTATGATTTTCAGATCGAAATTCAAAATGACGAGTGTCACACTTCACAACAAAGTCAATTACTTGACTCAATATTTGAGAATCAGGTAAGTTGAGCATTATTTTTTTTACCTCATATTGTAATCCGTAGAAAAATTTGCTAACAAGTCCAACATCATTCCACTTAATATCAGTTGCAAGTTGTTGAAACTATAAAGCATACAACATTACTAATCGATTGCCTTATCACAAAATGTAGATCTTATTGGTTGCAATACAAATTACATCATGTTCTCTACACATGGATCAAAACTCTACCAAAAAAGCCTCTAGATTATCTAATATTGGATCTTGATGTTCAAAAAAAGATAAAAACTATAATAATGCTGAACCTAAAAGAAGCGTACCAATGAATCTAAGTTGCAATCTAAGAGCTAGATAGCTTTGAGGTTGAAATTCAATCACAAATTGTACTTAATTAATAAATCTTCTAAACTTTGATCTGGTGCCATTGAACTTCTCAGGTAGGGTAATTCTAGGTTCTCTAACACTAGAAGGGTGTTCCACCATAGGAGAAGGGACTTAATTTGGTACAGATGTTGAAGCAGCTCTAATCATTTTTATATCTTCACTTCTTACGAATCTTATTGCTCCTTGTGGTAGTAAATTGAGTTGATGCATTGCAAGTATTAACTCCCTCAATTGTTCTTGCATTTGTGTCATTGTACTCTTCATTTCAACAAGTTCTGCCATGATAATACTTTGAAAAAAAAGATGTCTAATATTGCTTAAGATAAATAGAAGAAAAGACTTGAGAACAAAGAAAATACTAAGGACAATATTAGTTTAGAAGAAAATAACCCACAACTTCTAATATGCCTATATCTTATTAAGAAAAAGGAGTAATCTATTCTTATTCAAGATTAGACAAAGCTCTAAAATTATAAGTGTATTCTTGTCAATCTGTCAAAGACAAGAACTTGATAAAGACAAATAAACAAGTGAGACTTCTCTCAAAAAAAGATGAAAAAATAGAAATAATTCAATATATATATTAAAAAAAAAATTGGATGGCTATTGCCAAAAGACAAGAAAACTAAAGACCCTTGAAACTAGACTAGAAGCAAGAAAGGAATTGACAAGAGTGAAGAGACTTCACTCTTGTATCTATATATACTATCTAACTAGGGGCTATGTGGTGATGTTTTACAAGACCTCCAATATGTGTTGACTTTGTAGGACACATGCATTGACTTACAAGGTAAGTTTTTTTACGTTGTCATATTATGTGCTATCTAGCTTGAAAATCTATCGAACACTGTGGAAGATAAAATGATGTTTTGCAAGTATTCAAGTAGTCTAGTGGGTTTCAACCATTTAAACACAAATTATTTCAGATTTCAATGTAAAAGCTTAATTCCAATATAAAGTGTTTAGAATACTATTTTTAATAGCTTTAGATATTATAAGCTCAGATTCTTTTATTATTTATTATTTTTTTATTTTATTTATTTATTCTTTTATTTTTATTTATTTTTTTATTTATTTTTTAAACCCTAATCCTAGACAACGAGCTTCAACAAGCTGTAATTTTCAATCTGACTATCTGATTGTTGTGAGATTTCTACCACTAGTGTCTTTATAAGTCTTCTAAATGTTCAATAAGTTCAATCCAATTCAACTTATAGATTGTAAGAAAATACCATAAATCCACGCTGAATTCCTTTGATTGCCGCCTAGAAGGTTGATGACAAACTTTAACTTACAATTTCTCCTTCTCTGACTATTAATTCTCATTCAACCTTTGTTTGTAACTCCGCCTTTAAGTCCTTGACTTATCGTGTCAAAATTTAACTTATTCCAGTCGATAGATCTCAGATATTACAAAAATCCTAAACAACTCTAATATACTTTAACTTCGTGAGGTCTCCTATTTTTCCACCCTGGATTCCAAATTGGAACAGCACACCCGCTTCTATGGAATTCTTGCCTCTAAGAAGATCTTTTCATGGAAAAAAGATATTTCTCTGAAATGGCATAGAGAACGGAACAGCTAATAATGAAACCAAAGCTTCCGTATTTGGGACCTCATTGGATTGCCCAACCGTATCAGGTCTCATATTGGATAAGAGGCTCATATCAAGACCTGGATTGGATGTCCCTGTAATTGGATCAAATTGGCCCTTCACATCAAACTCACCCAAATATTGAATTGATCCTTTCTCCTTTTGTCGACTCCTAGTAAGAACGACTCGGATTTATTCCACTCGATTTACTAGAGAATCTTGAAGACCTCCATTTATTCCTTTAATTTTTCCCTGGCTTTGGATCTACTGATCTCGATTATTGAAATTGAATGGAGCATTACATTGCTAATAAGTATGCCCCGATAGCTTGTTATTTCCACACATTGGCACATAATTATCACTCGCTCTAGGATTAAGACAATCACTAGCATAATGACCAATTTGTCTGCAACAGAAACAATGAAGTGGTCTTCTTGCACCTCCATCAGGCATATTGGGTGTCTCCATCAGTATATACCTACTAGGCTTGTTCCATGTAGGGTTAGAAAATGATCCTGATTGTCCCATTGGTACGGAAGATACCTTGTTTGATGATGTCGGTGGAGCATATGCTGTTGTCACGTTTGGTGGTACAACTTGCAATGAGGTGACATTAATTGGCCCCTGAATATTGGCACTGAAATTGGCCATTGTTTCTAACATCCAAAATGACTAAATATTAATAAATCTTTTCTATTAATATTCTCACCATATAGTCGTATAACAATACGACATCCATCCCTTTTGAACCTGTGCATCCTCTAGTATGCACCAAATAACCTACTTGTTATTTGATTTATAATATGTTCTCCAAGTCTTCGTCCAAATCTTCTTCATCACTTTTTCTATCTAAGTCAAATTCATCTTCCTGTTGAGAAATATCTATGTCTTCACCAAGGTCTTCTATATTTATTTCTATGTATCTTTGTTTAAATATTTTTACTCGCTTCCCTATAATTGGTATTTTTAACCTTGTTCCATCTAACTCCCGCAATGAATAAGTTGCATTATCATGAACAGTTGTTACAATATACGGTCCAAACCATCGCTTAAAAAACTTCCTTAAAGTACTATGTTGATTGTCCAAGTTACTATCATAGATCAAAATCCAATCACCTTCTTCAATTGTTTTAGGCCTCAATCGATGCTGTTTATCAAATCGTGCCTTGTTTTGTAACCTTGCTCTATTTAACCTTTCTAATGCTATTTACACATCTTCTGATCTTTGCTTTAATTTTTGAATTCTAATAGCTAGAAGTTTTTCTCTTATCAATCCATCTTCCCATGGTAGCACACTCCAAGTAGGTACTTTTTCTTCAATTGGCATAATTGATTTTTGACCTCTTATAAGCATTTATCCCGTTATTGAGCTATGAATTGTTTGATCAGTCCATAATGCAAATGAAAAAAGTCGTGGTCATTCTCTAACCCTCCTATTACAAGCTTTAACTAATGCTTTCACAATCGATGGGTGACCACACTCACTTTTTGCATTTCCTTCAGGATCATAAGCAATAGTCAGTGATATTTTAATTACACATCTTTCAAAGAATTTACGAGCTTCTTGTGTATTTAATTCTCCATGATTTGTAGTGATTTTTCCTATAAATCTATAGCAACAAATAACATCTTCAAGTAAAAATCTACAAATTCTTTCCGTAGATTTTGTTCTCAATGCTCTTCCTACTACTTGATTTGATAAATCTTCACGAGCTAAGATCAAATATCTCATTTACCATAACCCAATTGGCATAATAATCAAATCAACAACCCATTTAAAATAAATAGCTAGAGGATATATAGGATGAAGACCATCTCGATGTCGTATATTAGAATATGTTTGATAAATTTTACATGACTCTACAAATGAGAGCACATCTTGATACATATTTTTCTACTAATATCATTCCTTAAGCTTAGCAAAAGTAGCCCAAATTCCTCTATGTCTTATCCATAAACTATCATGAAACCCTTTTAATAATTTTTGTTTCTCTTCCTTATTGCCTATCACTCTTTGTGGCATTCCAATTCCTTTCTTTGGTCTCTTCCATAAAAATCCTTCTTGAAGCAAAAATCCATATGTTTTTTTTCTTATTTGTTTAAATTTTTTGTAGACCAATTTTCTTGCTTAGTCAAGGTATTCAAGTAATGACCAATATCCAATAATTCTCCTTCATAAAATTCTTTAAGAAATAGCTTGTCTTTTTTATTAAGATTTGATATTGAATAGAATTTTGATCTAATATCATCAATGTCTTCAATCATTTCGTCTTCTCTATCATATCTTATTCTAGATAGCATATTTGCTACTAAATTATCTTTTCTAGTAACATGTTTAAATTTCAGATTTAATGACTTTATATAAGCAATCCATCTTAACATTGCAATATTCGGCATTGAACAATTAGTAATCATTCCAAGTAATGGCAAGCAATCCATTTCAATTACTACTGTTGCACCAATCAAATAATCCCTTTCAGCTTTCATAGCCAAAATAACTTTCCAAAGTTCTCTTTTGACTTGCGAATATGCGTGTTGACAAGTACTTAAAACTTTAGCTCCAAATCAAACTGTAAATCTATTTCTACTTGAATCATCTTGACCCACAGCCCATCCAATATCAATAGGACTAGTATCCATAGTAAGAATTACTTGACTATTACAGTCATAATCATTTTTTTCTTAAAATTGGAGATGTCACCAATAACACCTTTAGCTTCTGCATTGCTTCAGTATACTTTCTTTCCCATTTAAATCGATAACCTTTACGTAAGAATTCATATAATAGATCTGCTACATGAGCATAATGAGGAATCTATATATGATAAAATACACAAGCTCCTAAAAACTTGCGTACTTCTATTAAAGAGTCACATGAATCCTTCATCCTTTTAATTGCATCAACTTTGCTTGAATCTGGCTTTCTCTCATAAAATCCACACAAATGTCCAATAATAAGAACTTCTTGCATTCCAAATGTAGATTTTGCTCCTGAAAGTATAAGATGAACCTCTTCAAGTCGCGTTAAAATCTTTTCACAATCTTGTATATGATCAACAATATATTTGCGACACCCTTTTTCATCTAAAGTTTCATCTTTTTTTCCTTCTTTACATCCTTTGATAGGAACACCATCTAAAAAAGATATAGTTTTTTCAGGAATGAAGTCTCTTAGTACCTTGTTCATCCCATTCATCATATGTGTAACTGAGTTAGTAGCACCTTGTGGGAGAGTACATATTTAAGCAATCCAAGTAGCGTTCTCATTGTTGTTAGATCTCTACTCCCATGCACAAGTTAAAATTGATTATAACCCGAATATAAATCATCCATTGAATAAATTGCCCTTTTCGCAAATGCTTCTGTAAACTCGTCTACTAAAGATCCTATACTCGTATTTGTAAACTGATATCTAATCTTCTTTGAATCTCTTAAACTCTCTTTTTTTGATACTTCTTCCATTTATTCCTTAAAATCTTCTGGTAAAGGTCCAACAATAGATTTTACCTTTTTATCTATTGTTTTATATTTTGTCTCTATAATAACTTCCGGTACTTGAAAAGATTCAAGTATAGAATAAACCTCCCTCGAATGAATTTCTACAATCTTATCATTATCTCCTAATCCAATAGATATAATTAATTCTAAAGAATCTTCCAATCCATTTTCTTCATAAACACCTAAAATCTTTTCATCATCTTCTAATGTTCCTAACTTACGTAATTTCCTTTCAATACTATATAATCTTTTTCTTTCTTTTCTTTTAAAATCATTAACTTTCTTATACATAATATTTCTATTCTGAAAAATACTAATAAAACTTGCATCAAAGGTACCTTCATCTCGCGAGAGTACCTCCTCTTTTGTATCTCCATAGTCTTGCTTTATAGTGGTACTTCTCCAAAATCCTTAAATCCTTCAATAATCCTTGGCAATTGTTTCTCCCTCAATCTATCTCGATTTCGTTCATGATTATGAGGTACTGTTAGAAATTATACACCTTTCTTTCGATCTTCACTACATATCCTTGCATAAGCAAAACCATCATCCAGTACTTTTGTTTCTATCTATGTTGACATAATATTAGGTTGTCCTAAAATCAATGGATAAGACGTTGTATCTTGAACAAAAAAATGTTATTCTATTGCAACATCTCCAATCCAAATTTTGACATCTGAACAAGCTCCATATAATTCGCCTCGTGTGTTATTAGTTGCTCATATTGTCCATCTATGTTCCATATCAATTGGCCATTTCTACTTCTTATAAAGATCCTTAGACGTAAGATTTATTTCAAAATCATGGTCAACTAAAGTAACAATTGGTTCTTCTATATCTCCTACTTTCACCAATACTTCAATAGTTACCTTTGCCCAATATTTACGAGTTTAATGGCTTGAAGCTTCTATTTCCTTATCGCTATAATCTTCGAAATGTACTCATTGATTATATCCATTCTTTTCATTTGTTGATTGCTTGTAACCATTATCAACCTTTTCTTCATCTTTATATAATCCTACATCAATAGCATGACTCATTTTAGCTTCGTCCATTAATTGCCTCTTTCGCTTAATGCTGTCGATGATAACATCATGAAACTCCTTCTTTGCAATTTTCAAAATTTCTTTCAATGTGAATTCCACCTTAGCATTTAATATACGTTCTTTCAATATCCTTTTTAAATTTGTTGCTGCTTCAATATCAAAAAGTAGCTTATAAGTAATTGATTTATCTTTATCTTTTGTCTCCTTTATTTTTTCTTCCAATAATGCTAAAGTATCCTTTATAGGTAATTCTTGTGAAGCTGCCTCACGAGCCTTCTCTCCTCAAGTTTGCTTCTTAGAAGAATTTCCTTCTCTTATATCATCAAAATTCCCTTGTCTCTTTTCTTCCATCAAAGCTTCATGTTGGCTCTTAGCAATATATGCATGAACTAAAAGAGACTCAATAAGATCTTCTCAACTTGTTGCCTCTCGTATTGTAGTTATTATCCTCAATAACGTTTCTTGAGGCATTTTTACTTTTTGTATTGTAGAAATGGCAGAAGCCCAAAATTCAATAGTTTCTATACTTCCACCAAAGTCATCATCTACTCTAGCGCCATAACTTATACTCTCTCGTGTTGTTATTCTATGTTCTATTAAATAATCTTGAATCAATGCTCTCATACCTCTTTTGCCAAAATTGGTTTAAAAGAGATCCTCTGTATCTTTTAATGCAATCTTTCCATCTTTCTAGTAAATAACTCCTTGTTGCACTATATTATTAAATTCATTGCAATCCTTCCTAGTTTGTGAAACGTCATCACACCAAATTCATCTTTGTACATACCTTTATTTTGAAACATTCTTCAAATTATTTGTAGAAGTATTTTCTTCAAGTCTTGCCAATTTGATTTAAAGATCTCGTATTCCATGTATAATTTCTTCAATTTCCATCTCTCCTTTCTTTGATAAAGATGTTGAAGGTTGAACAGCAGACATTGTTAGTCGTGTTGTATATACTGGAATTTTAGGTGCTTGTATTGCTTTTGGAATATTACTCCTATCCTTCCTCCTTTCTCTTTTTGCAAGTAAATCCATCGTATTTTCAATATTTTTCTACTTTGTTGTCAATCCTTCATCTTCTTCTTTGTCTTCAAGAAGCAACTCCAATTTCCCTTATAACTCTCCATCAGCAGCTTGAAGAAATAATTCAACCTTGTTCGACTCTAATATCAATTTTTCTACCTTTGATAATTGAGAATACTACCTCTCAAATTCTTTTAGTAGCTCTGTTGCTTGCAAATTCTTATTATGTCACTCAATCTATTCTAAAAATAGTTTCTTAGTTCACAATCAATGTCGTCCAAGAAATATTCACCTTTTAATGCATGTGAAAAAATCTCCCATGGATTTCCATAATACTCTTTAATTGATGTAATAAGCTCTCTTATTTTTGGTATCGTGGCAAGTCCAAATAATTCAACCATCTTCTTCTGAGAAACCCGATTTAATTCTATTTTTTCAAGACATCATCTTAAATACCTTGAAATATCTCTTCCATAAAATTAATCAATTTTAATGACCAGTGCTTGCAATGCTTTGGTTGCTAAAGCTTCTTTACGATCATTGCTTTGCTGTTGCTGCATAAATAATGATAAGGCTTGAAACATATCAGCAACAGATGGATCTATGTACATACCTTGTCCTTTAGAAGAAGCTCTACTTGAAGTTCCTTCAAAAAATTTATTGTCGTTCTCCATAAAATAAAAATAAAAATAAATAAATTCCAAGACTTCCCACCTCAAGCGTTTCACGTTGGATTCATCACTTATATCGTATTACATGTTATCTAGCTTGAGAACGTATTGGGTACCTGATTATAGAAGATAAAACGATATTTTGTAAGTATCCAAGTAGTCTAGTGGATTTCAACTATCTAAACACAAATTATTTCGGATTTCAATATAAAAGCTTAATTCCAATACAAAGTACTTAAAATACTATTTTTAATAGCTTCTAGATATTATAAGTACAGATTCTTTTATTATTTGTTATTTTTATTTTTATTTCATTTATTTTATTTATTTTTATTTATTTATTTTTATTTTTTATTTTTTATTTTTATTTTTATTTTTTTTTAAACCCTAACCCTAGACAGCGAGCCTCGACAAGCTATAATTCTCAATCTGACTGTCCGATTGTTGTGAGACTTCTACCACTAGTATCTTTTCAAGTCTTCTAAATGCTCAAGAAGTTCAATCCAATCCAACTTACAGATCACAAGAAAATACCGTAAATCCACGCTGAAGTCCTTTGACCACCACCTAGAAGGTTGATGATGAACTTTAATTTACAATTTCTCCTTCTCCAACTGTTTATTCTCATTTAAATTTTATATGCAGCTCCATCTTTAAGTCCTCAACTTACTGCATTAAAATTCACCTTATTCTAGCTTGTAGATCTCAGATATTACAAAAATCCTAAACAACTCTAATATGCCAACTTTTGATACCTCTTTACACTAATGATCAAATATCCTCTATCTGTACTGTAAGATTAACACAAATTTTTACATGCACTTAGCATACTCAACCATCTAGATACTTCTAAAATTTCAAGTATAGATGTTTTTCCAATTTTACAAAACAGTCAAGAGTACTAGCCTTTACTTTATTGCAAAAATCCAATTCACTAATACAAAGATTGACTTTGAACAATGATTGCAAAGTCCTTCCAAATCCTATGAAAACCCAATTCTATACCTTTCAAAGAAGCTTGAAGCTAGCTCTTTGACCTCAAAATCTCGATCTCCAAATACCTTCTTCTTTTTCCTCTCCTTTCCTTTAAATCCATGAGATTCCCTATTCTTCCGCCCTAGATTCCAAATTGGAACAACAGACCCGCTTCCATGGAATTTCCACCTCTAAGAAGATCTTTCCACAGAAAGGATATTTTTTCATAATGGCATAGAGAATGGAATAGCTAATAATAGAACCGAAGCCTCCATATTCAGGATCTCATTTGGTTGCCCAACCGTGTTAGGTCTCATACTGAATAAGAGGTCCATACCAAGACCTGGATTGGATGTCCCTATAATTGGGCCAAATGGGCCCTTCACATCATACTCACCCAAATATTAAATTGGTCCTTTCTCCTTTTCCTGACTCTTGGTAAGAATGGCTCGGATTTATTCCACCTGATTTATTGGAGAATCTTGAGGACCTCAATTTATCCCCTTAATTTTTCTCTGGCTTTGGATCTATTGATCTCAATTATTGAAATTAAACGGAGCATTACATTACTGATAAGTATGCCCCGACTGCTTGCTATTTCTACACAGTGGTACATAATTGTCACTGGCTTTGGGATTGGGACATTTGCTAGCATAATGATCAATCTGTCTGCAATGGAAACAACAAAGTGGTTTTCTTGTACCTCCATCAGGCACATTGCGTATCTCTACCGGTATATACCTACTAGGCTTGTTCCATGTAGGGTTAGAAAATGATCTTGGTTGTCCCGTTAGTACAAAAGGTACTTGGTTCGATGACGCCGATGGATTATATGCTATTGTTATGTTCGATGGTACAGCTTGCAATGGAGTGACATTAACTGGCCCTTGAATATTGACACTGGAATTGGCCACTGTTTCTAACATCCTAGATGACTAAATATTAATAAATCTTTTCCATTTATATTTTCACCATATAGTCATGTTACAACATGATAATGTGTAAACCACATAGTTAACTTGGTCTTCAAGCTAACAACATGTGTGGCACATGGCCAACTTGTTGACTACATTTTTAATCCAAAAAATCAATTAAAAATCCCTATAAAATCAAAGTAGTATTTATGAAGCTTCTAAGAAGCTTTCATAGTAAATATTATAGAATTAACTTACTTTTATCTACTTTTACTTACTTCTACCTATTTATACATGTAATTATTGGCTTACATGCATATGTCCATGACAATAGGCTTGAAAATAATCAAAACATGTATTGATATAAAGTATTTAAGATTCTTATGGTTGCTCTAAATACTGAATGGATTAGAAGTGCCTCCTAAATAATAGTACTATTCTTGAAATAAATCCAGAATTCCAAAAAATTCTCTGTTATAAATCTTGTAGTTGATCTTGACTACTCAAAATTTTCTTGAATAAAAAGCTATTAGGTGGAGTTTATTATCTGTTTCCATTTGTGATAATACAACATCCAAAGTAAAATTTAATGCATTTGATTTCAAAAAAATGGCTTAAAAAAGCCAATGCGATATAAGATTGGTATACAAATAAAAGCTATCTTCAAAGCTTTAAATGCTACTTTCACTTCTTGATTCCATTGAAGTTTTTCTTTACAAGTCAAATGTATAAGTAGAGCTGTAACTTAAAAGAAATTCTTGATGAAGATTAGATAGTAGTTGGTAAATCCTAAAAAATATTGGACATCTTTTAATATTTTTGAAATCTTCCAATCCATAATGGTTTGAACTTTCTTAAGATCCATTACAAGTCCATCATTTGAAGTGATGTATTCTAAAAAAGTAACTTGAATAGTGTGGAATATACATTTTTTTATCTTGGCATAGAATCTAATATCTGTTAGTTTTTGTAAGACATGACAAATATGAAGTTCATATTCATTTATGTTCTTAAAATGAATTAAGATATGGTCTAGATAACAAATAACAAAATCATGTAAAAACTTTCAAAAAACATCATTTATTAGATGTTAAAATTTTTTTGGTGCATTTGTAAGTCCAAAAGGCATGATGTTGTATTCAAAATGTCCATATCTTATTCAAAACATGATCTTCTTTTTATCTCTTTCTTTGATGCATACGAGATTGTTTGTTCTTTCTAGGTCTATTTTTGTATACATCTTAGCTTGATTCAACTAATCAAGAAGTTTAAATATCAAAAGTAGTGGATACCTATTGCTAATGGTGATTTTGTTGAATATTTGATAATCAATACACATTTATAATGATCTATTTTTTTTCTTTATAAATAAAATTGAAGTTCCTATTGGAGATTTGGAATGACATATGAAATTTTTGGCTAGATTTTTTCAATATACTCCTTGAATTTAGCCAAATTATTTTATAAAAACTATAAATTAGTACAAACAATGGTTGAGGTCTTTCTTGAAGGTCAATTGAGTAGTCATAGGAATGATGTTCTAGTAGAATATTTGCATTTTTTTTTTCAAATATATTTTAAAAATCTTAATAATGGCTTGAAATACTACTTAAAATCTTTCTACTATTAGAAACAAATATAACATATATGACATAAAGTAATCCTTTTTTTGTAGCATGCAAGAAAATTCTTACACCTAAAAATACATGTTTAATTGTACTAGATTTATGACTTTCTATTTGATCAATCATACTCTTAGTTATATGTCTTTTAAAATCAAGACTATAAGAAATTCAATCTATTTTTGGATTATATTTTTTAGCCATGATTAGATTAAAAGAAGATCTAATGATATAAGATATTATATAAGGTTCTAATTGCATGGTCCCTATTATAGTTGGATAAATTCATTATTTCACATACTATCTTTTTTGACAGTTGTACTTTTCATTAAATAGTTGTATCACTTTTTTGGATAATATTAAGCACTGTGCTTAGGTTCTCTATAATACAAGTATAATCTTTCCTAACAGTGACAAGTCTTTTCTTGCTCAATAAGAAGTTTGAAACATACTGTATCAATTTGCATATCTTCTACTTTGGAATGTGTGTATTGAAAAGACATTAGGATTGTCATTCAATTATAGTAACATTGAAGTGCACTTGTACAACTTTAAGATCAAAATTTAAATAGTCAATTTTCACACCTCTTACCAAAGTCAATTTCTTGGCTCAATGTTTGAAGATCAAGTGAGTTGAATATAAATTTTTTTATTTCATATTATAATCTGTAGAATAATTAGCTAATAAGTATAATTATCATAGATATTTATATGTAAACCAATAATTACATATATGATTAGATAAAAGTAAATAAAAATAGATTAATTCTATAATATCTTCTATAAAAGCTTCTTAGTAGCTTCATAAATACTACTTTGATTTTATAGGTGTGTATAATTGATTTTTTAATTAAAAAACATTGTCAACAAATTAGCCATATGTCACACATGTTGGTAGCTTGAAGAATAAGCTAACTATGTGGCAGATACAAAAAAAACTTACCTTACAAGTTAAAGCATGTGTCTTGCAAAGTCAACATATATTAGAGGTCCTATAGAACATTACCACATAGCTTCTAGTTAGATAGTATATATAAAGGCAAGAATGAAGCTTTTTTCACTCTTATCATTTTTATTCTTGCTTCTAATCTAGTTCAAGAGTCTCTAATTTCCTTGTCTTTTGGTAATAGCCATTCTATTTTCTTTTTAATATACATAACTTTTTATTTCTATTTTATTATACTTTTTTATTTATTTTCATCAAATTCTTATTCTTGATTGATTGATAATAGTATACTTATAATATTAGAATTTTTTCTTCTCTTAATTAAGAGTAGATTATCTCTTTCTCTTGATAAGATAAAAGTATATTAAAAGTTATAGATTATCTTCTTCTAAATTAATATTATTTTTAGTATCTTTTTTATTCTCAAGTCCTCTCTTTTGCTTGACTTGAGTAATATTAGACTCTTTTTTTTAAGTATTATCATGATAGAGCTTGTTGAAATGAAGAGTACAATAGTACAAATGTAAGAGCAATAAAAGAAGTTAATACTTGCGATGCATCAACTTAGTTTACTACCAAAAGAAGTAACAAGAGAGAAGGAAGTAAAGATAAATATATGATTAGAGTTGCTTCAACATCTGCACCAAATCATATCCTTTCTTCTAAGATAGAATATTCTTTTGATAGTAGAAAATCAAGAGTTCTTCTATTTGAGAAGTTTCATGGCACAAGATCTAAGTTTTAAGGATTTATCAATCAAGTACAACTTGTGATTGAACTTCAATTCCAAAGCTATCTAACTCCAAGATCACAAGTTAGATTCATTGATACATTTTTTTCAAGTTTAGTATTATCATGGTTTTTATCTTTTTTTGAATGATGAGATCTAATATTAAATAATTTAGAAGATTTTTTAGTAGAGTTTTGATCCATGTATGAAAAACATGATGCAATTTGTGTTCCAATCAACAAGATTTATATTTTGAGATAAGGCAATCAATCCATAACATTATATGCTTCATAATTTTGACAACTTATAATTGATATCAAGTAGGATGATGCTACATTTATTAACCAATTTTTCTATGGATTACAATATGAGGTAAAAAAACTAATGCTCAATTTATCTAATCCTCAAACATTGAGTCAAGCAATTAACTTTGTTGTAAAGTATGACAACCAACTTTTCAAATTTTGATCTAAAAGTCGGATTCTTAGATATTTATCAATCCACTAGTTAGATTGAAGTAAAATTTTTCATAGAGATAGTTAGATTGATTTTTAATAAGTATGTCAATTTTGAAAGCAAAGTAACAATTCAATCAAGAGTAATTGGCTATGAGAGATTAGCACCAAGGTTGGAGAAGGAGGCCGGCCGACACTTGAGCACATTTTTGAAATTATCATCTATTTGGTGATTTTAATCTATTTTAATTTTTTTTGTACTTATCATTAACTTAATTATTGAAGAACATACAAAATTTGAGTTGAAATCAATAATTCAAATATTATTTATTGAATTTCAAAATCTATTGTAAGATTGTTAGAAATTTGTTTGAAATTTTAAAAATTGATTAAGATTTGGTTAGGATTTAGGTTTTGATTAGGATTAGGATTTTTTTAGAATTAGGATTTGATTAGAATTAGAATTTGATTTGGTTCAGGATTTAGTTTGGATTTCTTTAGGATTTCTTCAAGATTTTTTTAAGATTTTTTTAGGATTTTCTTATATTTTTTTAGGATTTTCTTGTATTTTTTTATAATTTATTTCAAAAATAAAATAAAATAATAATAATTGGTCTTAATTAATATTTGATTATATTTGTTAAGCTTCTATAGGAATTTATATATGATTTTATCAGAGTGGTTAGGATTTATTGTTGTAAATTCGTTTTATCTTCTACAATCAAGTACTCAATGCATTCTCAAGTAAGGCTTCTCATAATACAACGCCATAGTCAATGAAGATCTATCTTGTCTTCTACATGTCTCTTCTTAAACCATAGAAGACTGTGACTATACTAAAAAGAAGACAAGCCTCACTTCTTCTTATAGAAGTGGACAATAATGAATAGTTTGAACTAGAAGAAGTTTTATATTCAAGATAGCACTAAAATAAATTAGAATATATTGTCCATTGGCATGGATATGATATTTGTGAATGCACATGAGAGCTAGCAAAGAATCTTGTAAATGCAATAAAGAAGATAGAGGCTTTTCATCAATGACATCCATCAAAACTAAGATAAAAAACTTTCCTATGAAACAAATAAGATCTAGATAAGATAACATTCTAATTTCTATTCTTATTATAATTATTTTGAATTTTTTAAACTTAGGAGATAGAAAACTAAAAATTAGCAGATTTGATTCAAGAGCCTTTATTTGTTGACGAGCCAATGTGGGAGTAGATAGAGTTTGCCTCAAGAAAGCGCTGGACTTCTAGCTGCCACTAAATTCTCAATCAAGTCTAAGATATAAAAAACCAAGTTTATACATATAATATTTTCTTTTTTTGGACAATTACATCAAAATATAAGCCCAAGTACCAAGAAAACATCCAAATATATGATAAAGTATCTTAAAACCATATATATCCTTATGAGAAATGTTTTCCAAACTTCAATAGCTCATATCTCACAATCTGACTATCAAAAAAATCCCAAATTTTACATGAAGTACAAATATACTTTTTAAAACTTCTATAAAAAATTCAATGACAAATTTGTTACGAATCTTGAAATATCACCAAAACCCTAACAGTAGCTTTAAACCATAGCTTATATATATCTACATGCTAATTTCTTCATATCTCACAAAATAAGTACTTAAATACCATGAAACTTTTATTTATAGCTTTTCAACTTAATAAATCACACATAGAGAAATTTTGAGCTAAAAATTCGTCCACGAACTCAAGATATAGCTCCAACTATTACTATCAATAAAATGACTCTTTTACTGCCTTTGAATTATATGTGCTCTCTTCAATGCCCTATAAATCCTTCATCTAGCTTGATATTTATCAAAAAATATATATAAAGTATAGCCAAGAAAGTTTTCTCTCCAACTCCACTTGCCAAACTTTCATTGCTTTCCATACACATATGTTATGCTTCAAAGAGTGACAATAGGTACAAATTTGACACCTTAACTTTGAACATCTATATCTCCTTCATAAAAACTCGAAATCACACAAACTCTTTAGCCAAATTATACTCAAAACCCTGAACTTGCTGACCCTAGCCTCCAAAGCTCAAATGATCTCGAAAAAAAAACCCTAACTCCTAATAAGGCCTCCGGCAGCCTCCTTGGAGCCCATTGGACATGGTTTTTGACCAATAGGAATGAAGTTTTCTATTCCTTGCCTTCATCCAACTATGTGTTGCTTTCATCTCTCCTAATAATCCTCCTATTAGTTAAGAATTTCTTCTTTAGGCTCTAATCTCTTCTCAAGGCTCCATACTAAACATTTAGGTTCTATAATTTTTTTTTTTTTGAAATGCTATAAGTTAAAGATAAACTCAAAATAAAGTTTCTTAAATCCACTCTCTTTAAATTAATCTATTTAACCATTCTAACATATACCAAGACTTATGAATACATTATATGTTCTAACTAATTTTTACATACTATAAGCTTTTACAATATGACATGAATGTCATGTTGTACTTTATTCATAGTGTAAAAATAATGGTTATTATATTGATGTTATTTAATAATGACCTTAGAAAATAATGAGTTATTTTCTATAGAATTTCATAGTTTATAGAAATCTTAAATAACTTATATAAGTTTTATAAGTAAAAGTAGAAATATTAAGATATTTAATATAGAAGATGTAGAAAGATATGGATATTCATATTATAGTATTTTGGCCTTAGGCCATCTATGTGGATAGATAAGGCAAGGATAAGAGGATCTTCACTCTCATTGGCTATAGGTTATGATCAATGAACTTCAAGGTGCTATCTGAGAGAAAACCGAAGGGGAGGCCACTTCTTCGAAGGAATTCAAGGGTTTAGAAGAGGGATTCAAAAAGCTTGTATTTTGGGGTATAATTTTAGTATATAAAGTTTGTTATTTGAGTTTTTTATGAAGCAGTTAAGATTGTTTGAAATTAGTGTGTGAATTGTTTACTGACTTTCACTCTTTTAAGCATACAGAAAGTTGTAGAAGGTTTTCTGGAAAACAAAAGAGGTCGTTGGAAATTTGGTTTAAAGGACTACAATTTTTGTAAAAGGGTTGTTAACTTTGAGTCTGCAATGAGAGAGTTATGGCTATTTAAAGTCTAGATGTGAAATTTGTACCTACTGTCACTCTTTCAAGCATACAAAGAGTTATAGAAAGGCATTTAATAATCGAAAGGTAGAGTTGGAAAGTTAACTTAAAGGACTTCAACTATTGTGTAAGATTTGATGAAATTAAATCTGAAGTGAGGAAGAAATGGCTGGTCGAAGTCAGAGCTTGCAAATTAAGGAAGTAAGTAAACCAAATTGTTGATGGTTATGTTTTGAGCCATTTTTTTTGAGCATTTTTGAATGAATTTTGGCTCAAACTTGCCAAAAGTGTAGTTATAATATTGAGAAGCTACATAAAAAAAATTCATGTCATTTGAGTATTGGGTTTGTAAAAAATCGCAAAATCAGTATATAGGTGTTTGTAAGTCAACATGTGAAGGCCATGCTACTGAAATTTTGTTATATAGAGTTTTGTAAAGAATCAACGGTTGATAATTAGATATGAAAGAGTTGAAGGTACTGCCTTACTTCTCAAATAATTTGAGCTCAATCTAAGGGTTGGATTGAGAATTATAAAATTTTAAAATTCAATGTATCAAAGGGATCCGGTATTGAAGGAATTTTGGTATTATAAGGATTTTACTACCACAAAAAGGGTTTTGGAAATTACAAAAGATTCGGAAATTACTAATTGATTTTACTATTACTAGAGATCTGGTAATTATTATTTATTGCTATAACTTTTACTATTATTGGAGGTTTGGTAATTATTATTTATTACTACAACTTTTACTATTATTGAAGGTCTGGTAATTATTATTTATTGCTGCAACTTTTACTATTACTAGAGGTCTGGTAATTATTATTTATTGCTGCAACTTTTACTATTACTAGAGGTCTGGTAATTATTATTTATTGCTACAATTTTTACTATTACTAGAGATCTAATAATTATTATTTATTGCTACAACTTTTATTATTACTGGAGGTTTAATAATTGTTATCTACTGCTACAACTTTTACTATTACTAGAGGCTTGGCATTTGATGTTTATTGCTACTATGTTTAATATGGAAAGGAATAAAAAAAAATTATAAACACTCTTGGAGTATTTTTCATCTTATGATTAATTGAGAATTTAATGTCAACCAAAAGTCCAATGCTTTCTCAAGGTAAACTCTCTTTTTCCCGACACCGGATGAGATATTATAGTTGTCACAACCTTCGAGACAATGCAATCAAGATGAAGATCTTTAAGAACGACATGTTCTACTTCAAATAAATGGTAAGATACAACGTGTTTGATATTATGACCTTAGAAGGGACTCTCAATGTTTGGTGATTATATAAGAAGTAGAAACAACTTCTAACGGTATTCCAAATGTTTTATTTAAAGGAAGTTATGAAATTCTCAACAATAATCAAATAACTAGGTGATCTTTCTGCCTTTGTATGAGATATTATCGATAATTGAGAGGCCCTATCAATCATCTACGAAGAGAACAAAGATGAGAATATGTGGTAAATATAATTTTCCACATCTTAGATTTTCTCAACATATGATGACCACTCTACATGGAACTTGTTTCTAGAAGAAGAAGTAATGTCACGGACATACACATGTAAACCAATAATTATCTATATGATTAAATAAACGTAAGTAAAAGTAGATTAATTCTATAATATCTTCTATAGAAGCTTTTTAGAAGCTTCATAAATACTACTTTGACTTTATAAATATCTATAATTGATTTTTTAGGTTAGAAATATGGTCAACAAGTTAGCCATGTGCCACACATATTGGTAGCTTGAAGAATAAGCTAATTATGTAGAGTACACATTAAAAATTTGCCTTATAAGCTAAGGCATGTGTCTTACAAAGTCAACACATTTTAGAGATCCTATAGAACATTGCCACATAGTTTCTAATTAAATAGTATATATAGAGGCAAGAATGAAGTTTTTTTTACTTTTGTCATTTTTTTTCTTATTTTTGATCTAGATTCAAGAATTTCTAATTTCTTTGTCTTTTGGCAATAGTCATTCCAATTTTTTTTTAATATACATACTTCTTTATTTCTATTTTGTTACATTTCTTTATTTACTTTCATTAGGTTCTTGTTCTTGACAAGAGCATCATCCTACTTAATATGAGTTATAAGTTATCAAAATTGTAAAGCATATAATATTATTGATTAATTATTTTATTATAAAATAAGAATCTTATTGGTTGCAATACAAATTACATTATATTTTCTATACATAGATTAAAATTCTACTAAAAAAGCCTTTAGATTATTCAATATTGGATCTTGTTATTCAAAAAAAGATAAAAATCATGATAATATTGAACCTAAAAAGAATGTACCAATGAATCTAACTTGCGATCTTAGAATTGAATAGCTTTGGAATTGAAGTTCTATTTCAAGTTGTATTTCATTGATAAATCCTTGAATTTTAGATCTTGTGCCATCAAACTTCTCAAGCAGTTTAATCTTTGGTTCTTTAACACTGGAAAGATGTTCCACCATAAAAGAAGGGATATGATTTGATGCACATGTTGAAGTTACTTCAATCATCTCTATATCTTTATTATTTACTATTTTTTGTTGCTTCCTATGGTGATAGATTGAGTTGATGCATTACAAGCATTAATTCCTTTAATTACTCTTAGATTTGTGCCATTCTATTCTTCATTTCAAGAAGCTTTGCCATGATAACACTTAAAGAAAGAAAGATGTTTAATATTGCTCAAGAAAAATAGAAGAAAAGAATTGAAAATAAAGAAAAGATACTAAGGATAATATTGGTTTAGAAGAAAGTAATCTGTAATTCCTAATATGCTTAAGTCTTATCAAGAAAAAAGAATAATCTATTTTTAATCAAAAAAATAAAACTTTGATATTATAAGTATATTCTTATCAATCAAACAAGGGTAAGAACTAGATGAAAGAAAATAAATAAGTGAGATTCTCTCAAAGAAATATGAAAAAATAGAAATAAAAAAGTATGTATATTAAAAAAAAAATTGGAATGGCTATTGCTAAAAGATAAAAAAATTAGAGACTCTTGAAACTAGACTAGAAGCTAGAAAGGAATTGACAAAAATAAATAAATATTCACTCTTGCCTATACATATATATATATATATATATGTATATATATATATATATATACATATATATATAATCTATCTAGAATCTATGTGGTATCATTCTATAGGACCTATAAAAATATATTGACTTTGCATGATACATATCTTCACTTATAAGGCTAGTTTTTTATATAGGTGCCATATAGTTATTTATTTTACAAGCTACCAATACATGTGGCATGTGATTAGCTTATTGACCAAGTTTTTAACCTATCAATCAACTATAAATACATGTAAAGTTCAAATAACGTCTAAAAAGCTTCTAAGAAGCTTTTTTAGAAGATATTATGAAATTAATCTACTTTTACATACTTCTATCTATTCATATTACTTAGGTAATAATTAAAATAGATATATATCCATGAAAATCAATGGTTGAAAGAATCTATCAACTATCTTCAAAAAAAATATAGACCAAAATATGTAGCAAATATAATTTGTTATATTTTAAATTTTTCATATATGATGATTGTTCTTTGTAGGATTTATTCCTAGAAAGAGAAGTAATGTCATAGACATTCATATTTACTCTAATATTTACCTATATGATTAAGTAGAAGTACATAAAAATAGATTTATTTCATAATATTTTTTAGAGATACTTCTTAGAAGCTTTATAGACACTGTTTTGACTTTACATGTATTTATAGTTAATTAATAGATTATAAATTTAATAAATAATTTAATCATGTGTTGATACCTTATAGAATAAGCTAATTGTATGGCATACATATAAAAAACTTGCCTTACAAATTAAGATAGATATCTTACAAAGTCAACATGTTTTAGAGGTCCTATAAGACATTGCCACATAGCTCCTAATTAAGAGTATATATAACTTTTTAGTCTTTAGTCTTATCACAAGACTTTTAAAATCTTCTTATCTTTGATAATAGCAATTCTAGTTTAATATTATATCATCTTTGAGTGATTTTCTAGTCTTTTCAAGTGACACAAGAATTTATTGTTATTTTAATTTTTTGAGGTTAACATCTTTGACAAGGCCATTTTGTATTCAAAAGCAAATCAATTCAATGACTTATCAATTGGAACTATCTACATCCATGAAAATACATCTAGTCTTTTATGTTTTTTTTAGAGGCTTATTTAAAATCAACTATTCTAATAAGAATAAAACCATCATTATCTTACATTAAAATAGATAATCATTTGAAATATGATGTAAAAAAGATCTTTCATTCTTAGCAAAGAAGAAGAAAGTTAAAATATTTTATCCATTGGAATGGCTATGATATCAATGAGCATACGTAAAAACTAGTAGAAAATATAATTAATGCATCATAAGATATATAGGAGTTTTATTGATACTATCTTCAAAATCTTAAATCTATTTTAGGATGACTTCTCTATGAAATTATTACTAAAATATTGTATATAACAAAGAAAGTAGATATGAAATCAATTCTCTTTGTAGAATTCAAAATCAAAAAAAGAAGTAATATTATAGACATCCAACAAGAAGATTTTAAAAATATTTTTAGAATATTTTATAAAATTTTAGAAGATTAAAAAAAATTAGAATATTTTAATATGAGGTTTTAAAAAAAAATAATTTTTTTATAGAAGCTTTTAGAAAGATTTTTAGAATATTCTAGAAAGTTCTAAAATATTCTTAAAATATTCTAATAAATTCTGAAAATTTCTTAGAAGATTAAAAAAATTATTTGAGAAGCTTCCTACAATCACTTCACATTCTAATAACATGAAAACTTTACAAGAAGCATCCTAATACCAAATATGTATTAGAGTCCAGGCTAAGAAGATCCTCAATGTCAACAATATTTTTCTTGGAGTTATAGCTCACCTTTCTTGGTATTAATCTTGTACTCATCTTGTTTAATTAAGTTTTTGCTAGCTTTCTTATTCAAGTTCTTCAGTTCAACTTCTTGTTTGGTCTTTTGTATAACATATCATTGACAGATGGATCTTTATTGATAATAGTAATTGCAACTAATATACTAATAAATAGATTTGTTTCTTTGATAACAAATAAGTAAAGCCTTTTATAATCCATTCTATCATAAGATTCATTAGTCTTGATATTACAACAAAGTAATTATATCTTATTATTAATTTTAAATAATTTTTTTTTCTAAGAGTATTTATATTAATTTTTTTTTGTTCTTGAATTCCTTTAAGCTATATCTTTATTTTTTTGTAAAGCTCATTTATTCTATTTAAAAAATCAAAACTATCAAATTATAGATGGTAATAATAATTGATATATATATATATATATATATATATATATATATATTAAAAATAAAAATTATATCATATTATTATATAAAAACTTTACTAATGGCAAGAGAGTTTTTTAATATTCTTAGAAGTACTTGATATTGCATCACAAATATTATTCTAATACTTGGTTCATATGTTTTATTTGTCCATCAATTCAAAGATAAAAAGTTGAAAATAACTTGATATCAATCTATAATATTGTAAAGAATATCTTCTAAAAGCTTGATATGAATTGGAATTGGCAATTGAGTATAATGTTATTAAAAAGTCCCTGCAATTGATAAATATTATCTAAAAAATGTTTAACTATTTTTTCATAAATAATTATTTTAAACATAATAAAATTATTCTATTTCAATAGAAAAATCTATTATTACAAAGATAGAATTATAAACAAGTGAAATTAAAAAATCCATGATGAAATCTATTGAAAAAAATGATTAATATTGCTTTCAAATATGTAAGGATTAAAGAAGTCTATAAGATTGATAATGTAGAGTCTTTGCTTTAGAACAAGTATTACATGATTGAATAAATGTTTTTACTTCTTTCTACTTTTAAAGCCATCAAAAATCTCTTGAAATAAGTTCTAATATTTTATGATATGTAAAATATTATATTGTTAGAAAATCATATTATGCTAGTATTGCATATAATTATGTTTTTTTTAGAAATATATAGACAAATTTCATAAGTTTTTTTAAATTAAAATTTATTAGAGTTATTAAAAATTTTATTTTAAATATCAAGAAAAAAAAGAATTTTCAATGTATATAAACAAACTTCATTGAAAAAAATAGTATCAACTAGAATTATTGAATCAATAGCTTAAAGATACAATTGATTTAGTTTCAAAACAATAGTTTGTTATTGATAATATATTGCATCTCTTTCTTTAGTCTCTTTTTATTTTACAATGGTCAATCTAATTTCTATCTTATATCTATTTTTGATTTATTTAATTTTTTTAAGTATTATAAGAAGGCATTTATTCTTTTTAATTTTTTAATGATTCACGTCTTTGATAAGTTTTGTTATTTTCTAGGAAAATATATAATATTAAATAAAAATAATAAAAAGACATGTTATAAAGTATTTGATGCTAATTTAATATACATGCTGACATAAAATATTTAAGATTATTATGATTAGTATAAATTGTGATGGAATGAAAATAGCCTTCTATGTATTAATACTAGAAGTAATTATTTGTTGTGGATTTGATAATTAATCTTTGTTGTTGAGTATTTTTTTGAATTAAAAGCAACATAGAGCCTATCATCTATGTCTATTTGTAATAAAAATTTCTTTAAATATAACATTTCTATGAATTTATTTTATAAAATATTTTTTTAAAAAAATAGATAATATAAAATAGGAATTGAAGTAAAGTCATTTTTAAACTTTGTAATATTTCTTCTTTATCTTAATTCTATTATAACTTGGAAGTTAATTGAATAACCAAAGCTGCAACTTAAAAGAAGTTTTTTATAAATATCCAATTATAATTTGCATATCTTAAAAAATATTGGAATTTGATACAATTCTTAGATTTTTCCAATCTATAATAGTCCGCACCTTTTTAGAATCCATTTGTAAGTTGTCTTTTGAAATAATGTACTTCAAAATTCTACTTTAATTGTGTAAAAGTCACATTTTTTCATCTTGTTGTATAATCTTAAATCTCTAAATTTTTGTAGCATAAGGAAAATTTATTGTTTAAATTTTTCTATATTCTTAAAATAGATGAGAATGTTGTCCAAATAACATATGAAAAAATTATCTAGATATTCAAAAAACACATAAATTTATTAAATTTTCTAAGGAAATTAGAATATTCATAAGTCTAAAAGGAAAAAAATTGTATTCAAATTAGCCATACTTAGTCTAAAATATAGTCTTCTATACATCTTTACTTTATTATATATCAAATTATAAACTCTTTGTAAGTCTATTTTACTATAGATTTTAGCTTCATTTAGTTGATTACAGAATTTTAATATTAAAAGAAAAGGAAAAAATAAATTATAATTATTTTTTTAAGTCCACAATAATCTATACACATTTGTAAGGATCTATTTTTTTTCTTCATAGAGAAAATTGACGCATGTGCAAGAAAATTTTAAGTGTTGAACAAAATTTCTTTGAAGATTTTTATTTATGAAATCTTTCAAAACAAGAAGTTTATTCTATGTCATATTATAAATTTGTCCAAATGGTAGTTAAGTTATTCTTAAAGATTAATTATACAATCATAAAGTTTATATTTTAACAGTATTATTATTCTTCTTTTCAAATATATCTTAATAATATTTATATTGCTTTAGGATTCTATTACAACCTTTATTTAAATAAAGACTTAGTATTACAAGATTGACAAATGAATTCATAACTTATACAACTTACATAAAAGCTTTAGCTCTCACAAACAAAGATTGTAATAGTTTTTTATCATTGAAATAGATCTTAAAATGAACTTTTGTAATTTTTAATTAATATTAGGATCATATAATTTAAAGAAAAAAAAACTAATTATTATTAGATTTGAAGGACATTGAATGATGTTAAAGACAATATTAGATACGTAATCTCCTAGTCTCATTTTCAATAATTTGATTTTCTTCTATGACTTCTTTAAAAGCAAGTAGTCTTTTTATCAATAACTTCTATTGTAGTTGGTTGGATCTTTTTTGAAATTATCAATTCTTATTGTTATACAAAGTCTTTATTTATTTATTTATTTACTTTTTAATATCAATCACTTGAATTGCATTATATCAATTTGCATAAGTTCTAGCCTTGATAAATAAGTTTCTAATAACCTAGAAGTTGTTGTTACGACTTAATTTGTTCCTCTCTACTTAAATCTTTATTCTTGGTACTTTTTAAAGAATCAATTTTTGCATGCAATAGCTTAAGCAATTAATTATTTCAATTAGTCTTTTTTTTGCATTGTTAATAATAAGTCTTTGATATTATCTTTTAATACATATTTTAATTGATTGATAAGCATTTTATTATTCTAATCCATGTTTTATTAAAATTATTATTAATAAATTGAAAAGAAAAATAATTAATAAATATAATAAGAAATTTTTTATCTTTTAATTATTCCTAATATATACTTTTTTTCAACCATCATTTATTAGTTGATTAAAAACATTTAGATAAAAAAAAAGTTAATTATAGTATGAATAGTATTTTTAAAGAAATGTAAAATCAAATTATAATTTTATAAATTATTAGTAATAAAAAAATTTAAAATATATATTATTAATATAATATAATTTTAAAAATATATTATAATTTATTAATTAATTATGAATAAATTATAAAATTATATAAATATAAATATTAATATAATTTCTTACATAAATATAAAAAATTTAAAAATATAATATACAAAATATGATGTTTTAATATTTAGATATATTGTATACCAACATAAATAAACTACTTTAATTTCTACATCAATTAGTAGAATAATAAGCATGGTTTTGTTTTCTAATTGTCTTTTTTATTTTGAATTATTTAGATATATTTAATACTACTTATGCTTCAATTAATACACACTACAATAAGTTTAATAAACGAATTTCTTAATTATTTTTATTTAATTTAGAAGTTGTATAAGGTTTAATTATTCTTAAAAAAAAATTTAAAAATAGTAAATTTCAAAAACTAAAATACAGAAAAATATTTTTTAATTAGTATACTATAATAAAGATGTAAAAATAATATATTTATATTGCATAAAATACAAAAGCTATCTTTTAATCACTTGATTAGTTTAAATTTTTAGAAAAAATATTTGGAATTTTTATTTATACATACATACATACATATATACATACAAAAAAAAACACTTAAAATAATTTATTTTTGAAAGGATTTAATTAATAAATATTCATCTATTACATAGTTATATGTTTTAGTTAATTTATTTTGAAGAAATAAATTAACATAGTATAGTTTTATTTTTGTCTAACTTTATAATTTCTTTTATTTTCATTTTTTTCCTTTTGATAAGATATAAAAATAATTTTTTATTGATAATTTTAAATAATTTTATTAATTAATTACTTATAAATAAAATATATATTTAAAATAGAAACATTCAAGAAATAGATTAATAAATATAAAATACTTTGTTGTAATCTGTTTTTTTAAGAATGGTGGTTATGTCTTATCAACACAAAAAAAAACATTATGCATGAAACTAGAAGTTAATATTATAGAAAATAAATTTTCTCATTAATCCCTAATAAAAAATTTGAATGTTAAATGCTTTATTCTTTCTTTAATTAAATTCTGAATAAAAAGAAAAATGTGACTTATATTATTAAAATTTATTAAGGTATATTTTTATAATAACACTGTAGAAATATCCTCATCTTAAAAATTGTGTTTTTATTAATTTTTAATAAAAAATTATTATTATTTATAATATATCATTTTTGTAAAAATAAGTTAATAATATTAAGTTAAAAATATGTCAAGTGTATTAATACTATATATATATGCATATGAACAAAAAAAGAAATTAATGAAATTAACTTTTTGATATAAAAATATAAAATTAAAGATTTATATAAAATATAATTATATTTTCTATATGGAATTAAATTAAAATACACATAGAATAAGGAATCAACGTGCTATAGTTTCTAAAGTAAAGCATTTAAATCAATTTTTGTTCATATAAAATAACTACAATTGAATCCATCAATGATTTCAACTTTCTGTACTGTTTTGAATTATATTTATTAAGTAAAAAATTCATGATTTAATTTTTGAAATGTACTCAATGAAAAGATCAAATCATCAAAGTTATAAAAGTAATATGAATATATGAATATATTATCATGAAAGAAATTTAAAAACTTGAACTAAAATTTAATACATTCATTAAAGTTGTAGTTTTTAGTTATTATATCTGAAGACATCTAAAATTATTTGAGAGAATATAATAACAATAAATCTTACTAATTTTATCTATTTATATATATATCCACATACATATAGAAAAACATGCATAAAAATATGTACATATAGTGCTTAACGAAAATAAATTAAGGAGAATATTACCTGAATAATTAATTAAGAAAAATTCATAAGAAGGAAGTTTATAATTTTATACTACAGTGCTGTTGACAATGTCCGTTAACACAGCATATTAGATTTCAAATAAGTGTTTTAACTATCTTTTGATAAATTAAAAAAGCAAAGACGTTATTTACTTTGCGTCTTCCATTTCTTATCAACCTCAAAAATGTTCCTATTATCGTTTATGACATATTTTCATCCGTGAATTTTTGAGAGCACTTCATCTTTAGAATTGGAAAAATTTGTAAATGATGAGACAACTTTTCCTTTTTCATCTGATATCAAATTTCACACAATTTCAAATTTTAATTTTAAAAATGATCCAAGTGGATAGTAAATAAATTATAAATGTTTTTTTTTATATGTAAATTCATATTTGATAATATATATATTCGAAATCCAATTATATATGATAATGTCTGATTCTGGTATAAACACCAATAGTTTATATGCCAATGAAACACATTTAACTTGTATAATATATAATAAATATGTGGCGTGATTCTTTTTACGTATTTACTTGTGTGTTAAATATTTTTCAATGTGTTCTTATTATTTTGAGTAGTAAAAGTTACCTAAAATAGTTTTGATAAGACGTTTTTCATCTGTGTACACTGATAAAAGAAAAAAGGAAGAAAATAAATCAATCATGTAAATTAGCATCGTTTTTATCATCTTTCAAATTTTAATTTTAATTTCATTAAATTCATTTTTGCATAATTCTCTGTATGAAAATTTTGTAATGAAATGATTAATATATTAAAATTTAAGAGTTATTCTGAAAAATAATTACTATTAAAATTCTTACAAATATAGGTTTCTATTTCAAATTAAGTAGCATATTTAGGTATTAAAATTTAGAAGTATGAATCAAACCTGGATTGTGATAATGTTTTGAATGCTTGAATTGATGATGCTTGCATTTATGAAAACATTGATGGAGTTGTGATTTTTTTGATGGACGTTGGTTTGCATACTTTATGTGTGAAATAATTGTTGCATTGTGAGGGTCAGAACATTTCTTGCAAATTTTTCTACATTTTGAATTGAAGTGAGAATATTTTAGGCAATGATAAGGAATATGTTGTGATTCTTTCTTCAATTCATGGAGACGTTTTTCATGCATATCATTTGTGTTTTGTAAAGAAATAATATTTTGTTGTGGTTTTGATTGTGTACACATTAAATGTTGCATGTTAGGATGAGGTTTTAAACATGTCGATACTTGAGTCCAAGCTTGTTTTGTAGTAAGTGGTGAAGAAATGTTTCTACTTGCTTCTAGATTTTTCCATTTCACAAAATCATAGTCAAAATTTGGCTTTGGAAAGTATTCTTGAGGGTTTAATATAATTTTGTTTTTAGGTGAGTTAAAATATTTTTTAGTGGGCTCTCCATAATTTATTACTGCACTTGTGGGTGAATTGTTATCTTTAATATTTATCCTTGAAAATTTTGTAGTTGAAGTTGACAAAGGTAGAGTTTGAAATGAAGTTTTGACATTATTCAATTTTTCTAATAAAGATGGGTCATATTTATTTTTTTGAGGTGGAATGGGTTGCATGTGCTCATGTAAAGCTATTGATTGCAAAGGATTTTTTGTGTTATTCCAATCCAATTCAGATGTTGTGGCATTATTGTGGCTTTTTGATCTATATTGATCAATTTTTGTCTCATGCTCTTTTGATGTAACTCCATCTATTGGGTTTTCTTTACTACTTTGAAATGTGTGATTACACAAATTTTGCCTAATGAAATGATACAAATCATCTTTTGATAAACTATACTCATGTTTTTCTTCTCTTCCCTGACATTGATCGATTTTAGTTGCATTAAAATGAGGCGCTTTTATCGCTTCTGGATGATGCAATTCTATTTCTGGTGCAACAAAATTATTCTGGTTTTTTGGTAGGCAATAAAAATCATTATCCATTGCACTTGTATGATTTTTATATGGATTAAATTGATGTATATTAGAAACTTCAACATCTAATAATTTCTTTTTTTCTTTTAATGGTTGATGCCAATCAAAATAATAAGCTCTAAGCAAATGTTTGGATTCCTCTTTTGATTGATTCAAATAACAATGTGATTCAATTTCTTTCAAAGTATTGAAATCTTCCAATGAATTCTTTACTGGAACTTCAACAGCTCTTGGTTGTGAAAATGGTGCTTGCTTCTGTGTGGCAAATGTTGGTTGTGAAATTTCTTCTATACAATCCATATTAAGTTTTGATAATTCTTTAATTGATTCATGTTGTGTAATGAACATATCTTGTGGAACATCATCAATAATATTTGCTTGGTATTGCAAAGGTTCAAACGGAACTTGCTTTTGTGTAGTATAAAGAGATTCTGAAGATTGTTCTCTTGGAACTTTAGTGGCATCAAAAGCATTTAGGTATGCTTTTTCTATCATGATAGATGAAACTTGTGAAGATTGACTAATACATATTTTTTTAAGCTCAACATTTCTTGAAGAATTTTGTTTTAGTTTACCAAATGTTTGTGAGGATTCATCAATAGTATCCATTCCATTTGGAAGAGGTTCTAAAGATTCATGCTTAAGTTTAATAATTGGAAATTGTGAAGATTGATCAATTATGATTACTTTGGTATCTAATTTTTGGAAATGTTCATGGTTTTGTATGGTGGATGAAGGTTGACCAATGGTATCAATCTCAATTTCATTCAAGTTCAATAATTCTTCTTTTGCTTCAATGGGTAAAGACTGTTGGGATTGATCAAGGGAACTTATATTAATTTCTTCAAAACTTATTAAATCTTGCTTTGGAAGAATACTAGAATTATTTGAGGAATGGTCCATCAATTCAATATCAGACTCGTAAGGCTTTCGTGACATTTCTTGTGCTGAATTCAGTAATGGTTTTGGATCCTTCTCAGTTGTGTCCATTTCCAATTCAAAATCCTTTGGATTTGATAAATTCACATTTTGTAATTCACTCATGCCTTCTTGAACTAATGATTTTTCTTCTCCCACTTCATCACCATCAACTATTTTTTTTTCATTTTCACAAATTTCATCATCTTTTGGAGATTTGGTTTCTTCAAACAATTCATAGTTTTTGTTTTTTGATTTTACTTTTTTGTGATTTTCTTCCACTTCATCACCGCTCACTAATTTTATTTCAGCATCTCCTTTTGAAGAATGAATGTCTTCATGTGATTCGATACTTTTGTTTTTTGAGTTTGTGTGCTTGTGATTTTCTTCCACTTTACTTCCTTGTGGATTATGTTCATTATTTCGCAACAATTCTTGCCAGTCAAGATCCTCCTCAAGTTTTGTAGAAGAAAAAGATAAGCTCCTTTTCTTTCGTTGTCTTTCTATGCTATTCCGTTCATGGATCATATTATCAAGAGGGTTGGTGATTCTAGCAACTGGGTCATTATAACCTTCTGGCAAAAGTGCAGGATGTATAGATGATGCATATTGTGGTGCTTTGATTTGTATCTAGAGCAAAACAATAAAAATAAAAATAAAAATAACACATCAATGAACAAATAAGTAAAAAATACATCACATTCAACAAAAACTCAAAATACAAACTTAATAAGCAATATATTACATACACAAATATTCACTAGCCTATGTATCAGTTTGAAAGAAATTAGAGGAACATATTGTCATAAATAATAAAATTTATCATAATATTCATAATCATAATGATTGGAGGCTCATAGAACTACTTGAAATTGTCTCTCTTGAATAATTGTCAACCCTCTCCTACAAATAACTCGTAGCTGCTCCAAAGCTACTGATGATAACTATACAAAAAAGCATTCCCTACTGTTTTTGTACATCAATAACTAGTTGAAAAAATGCACATGATAAATTTATAAAACTAGGTTGGTTTCATATCAAAGTGTTGTAACCACAAATCATGTTCTGAAACAGATTCATGAATTTTTACGAAAGCAATGAAAACATGATTATGTCTAAGTTTTTTTTATACAAGCCACAAACAACACAAAAAGTCATTCTTACTTAACATTATTTTCCAGTTAGGAGTGGAACGAAATTTACATGAGCTTACATTTTCAATGCCTTCTCCATTCATATAACGTCGTTTGAAAGATAACAACCTGAACAACTGATTAGTCAAGGCAGCCTCGTTGTTCAGCCTGTCCACAGTGTGACAACTGCCTCCCTGATTCTTTCCTATAGCCAGATATCAATATTTCATCTCATGTGTTCAAGTGACCACAATAATCAAACGCATTGACAATTGTAGTTATTCCATATGTTCTAACTTTGTACCTGAAATGTAATCTGTGTAAATTTCCCACACAGCTAAAGCCTTAATAGCATCTTTCTTGTACTTTTCAGCATCTGCAAAAGTCTGCATCGTCTCCTCTTTGAGCTTCATGTACGCTTTTGTCACCCTCTCTATCTCCTTCTGTAAGGTTGCGTCCCGGCAAGGTCAGAATGTTGTCTTTGTCAGAATAGCCGGAAGAAAAAAATACATGCACGGTAAATCACTAAAGAAAATTAAGATTAGTTTTAATGTCACTAGTGTTGACGTTAAGATGATGAGAATCGAAACCAGCACCCATCCAAGCAATTCTGGAATTACAGTATACATTATCAGACAGGCATATTCTTTGGGTAATGGAAATAGACCAAGCTAGACAGAGCGGACATCTTGATTGAATTCTTGAATGAGAATGAGGTTCACGAGATGAGTACGATAGATTGCACTAATTTTACATATGTCTACTGCTCCTATATTTGTCTAACAAGAGGCGGAGAACTGTTAGATACGAAGTACTAATTATAATAGAAACTTGACTGGCAAAGTCGTTGAGGTCAATCATGTCGAAGCTTAACTACGCCTCCCCTTCCATCAAGGGTGTCTGACTTTTCTAGTAAGTTTGGATGTCATGAAACAGGATAACGAAGGTGTATTTATCTTTTGTATTAGAAGGTACCAACATAATGAAATGAACTCACATGGTTACAGGCGCTAAGAAAGATATCCTCAGATGTTTCTATATTCTCAGATGTTTCTATTTTTTCCAGTTCAAGTGCAGTCGGATAAAGATTAGTTACTGATGACATGTATGAGAGCAAAACCTGAAGGACACTTGTTTCATGACCTTGACGACGCTGCAGTTCTTTCCTATTCGATGGAGACTTTGAAAGTAAGGATTCAAAATGACTTGCTTTCTCTCGGACAACCTGTAGCTCTCCTGGAGGCATGGGCAATGCAACAGGTTTCTGCAGCAGTCCATCGTAAAACACGCGCCAGACTCGAACTTGGCTTTATTCTAAAACAAGCAAGAGTTGCAGCCCATGAAGTCGTACTTGTTTTCATGACAGTCAGATTAGTTATCATCTTTGAGGTAAACAGCATCAGACTTGATTTTAATCATGCAAAAGCGCATGCACGTGAACTTCTTTAGCACACGTTCAATAGACAGCTCTAAACACAGAGGATTCCAATGTAAAGGATCTACCTGCCCTAATAGCACAAACTCTCAAAAATTCATCTGTAGTGAAGTTCGATTTTCATAAAATACTAACGCCCCGGAAAAATCAAAACTAGTAATTGAGCAAATTGGGGACTACGTTATCATTCATGCGAATACAAAAAAGTTTTTTGCAGTGTAGATTCCAATGTTTGTACTGTTTGTACAATTCTGCAGGGCTACATCATGAAGGTCAAGCATGAAGATGTTGCAGACAACTTGCAGGTACATACCTAAGAGAAAAGGTCGCGAAAATGAAGCCAATTGCACAGCATGCATCCAGACCATCTGATGAATGTTGCACTTTAATCAGCTTCTTATGATTGTGTTAGATGGCAGAATTTCACCACACCACGTATGCAGTTATGACCATATATTCAAGTTGTGCCATACAAAAGAAGGCGACAACGACAAAAAGTCAAAGGTAGTCAATATTTTGTACATCATGCATCTGGCCTCAAATTCGTTAATTAAACAATACTGCGTTTAGGTGGATCTTGTGGATGTTCAGAAAGCTATTACATTATAACATTAGGCCCTTTAGAATCAAAAGCTTGGTTGCACACGGATCAGCTTATGATAATGAAAACGAGTAATGGTCCTGATTTGCAAATGGATTATATCGTAGATAAATACAAAATTTTCCGAGTTAGACATAAACACTTGGCACAGCATAGGCATAAGTTACCTTAGCTTCCTGAGAGGGAGCCGAAATGTGATAACTAGCAAACTTTGCAAACGAGGCCACTTCAGGTTCTAGTCGTAAATGAAAACAGAACCGGCGCCCTGCAAGGAAACAAGGGGTAATAGAATCTTTTAACTGCATAATTACTACATACAAGGGCAAAAAGGAAAGACAATTGATGATGCTTCTGTTAAAGCTCTTCTTGGAGATAATTATGATATCAAAAGTTTATTTGTCTGTTCTTTGATCCGACCCCAAAGCATCTATCTAGTGAATCTAAGGATATTTCCCGGAATGAAATGTCAATACAATGAACCTACCCGTGTCTGTGTCATCCCCATCTTTAATAAAAGCGCCTTCTAAAGGGATGACTCCTACTGGTACCGTAGTCAGTATCTGTAACATGACAATAAGCAATCGTCACCCACTATTGATATCATTGTTAACTGTTACGGAAGATGGCGAGATTGAGAGGGCGTCCCATCCTAAGGTCACACTTCTCATTAACTCGCAACCAGAAACATAAATAAAGTCGAACAGAAGGAATCAGAAGCAAATAAAGACGGCATATTATCAACAGTCAGTGGGCCGACCGTTTAGGATTATAAATTAGTACATCTGTGTTTTTGATATAGTAAAACAGAAAAGGTCCTTGTAGCAGAAAGAAACGGCGATTCCAAATTAATGATTTGTCAACGCGCTTCTCCACCCAACCGACGAGCTCCGGCTCCGACCACAACATCGCCTTTGACGCATGACAATCCAGATCACTAAACTGAGTCAGAAACAATACTCAAGTTTCATCTGGCGCTTTAAGTACTGTGCGAGCACATAAGAGAGACTGATTCAAGGTGCAAGCTTCAAGGGGTAGCTCACGGAGGCTCAACTATGTCACCGAAACCTTTGACGACTATACTTGATTTTGCAGTGAAAATAATTCTGCTGCGACTCAACTTCTAAATTGTTAAGACCTTCGCAGCACTGTTACAAACTTTGGATTATGACGAAAGTACTCTAAACTGACATGCATATGCACCTGATTCTGCAGCTCCATCTTTTCAAAGTATCAGCTATTTTCAGAGTCACAGAATTCAATTTGAAATACGGAGATGGGACTTGCACCTGCCACACTGCTTTCAAACCCTACATCATACATCAATATAATGAGTTTAGAGAGGCGAAATTGTGAAACGTGGTCATGCAAGTTTGACGGAATGTTTGATTAATCATTAAAACTGTTGATCTTACGAATGATAGCACCAAGCCGAGATGTTGAATGTTCTTCAGAATCCGATAGCGAAACGCACGCACACACTATTCTTTCTCCAAGCGCATTGAGAAAGAATCCATTGTTCCGAATTGGTTAATGCACGAGTTATGTAGGAACTTAAATCAAGCAGCTCCTTCTAAACTCAGTAGTCTTCCACTTCTCCTTTACCTCCTTGAAAACTCCTACATCTCGAATCCAATATAGGAAACAGGTGAACGACAGCGAGAGGTGATGATGTACAGGCCATAACCTTGTCCGCTCACTAAATTATCGATAGATGCCAGCAAAGCCGTTGTTGACGTTGAAATCCGGGACATAAAGCTCCAGAAGATCCTCATTAAACTCCATGTGCCGATCTCAAATGCAAGGTTCAGTGCCTACTACTTCAAATCAGGAAAGCGGTAAAGAGCACCTGTTGAACTTCTATCTCCCCGTACATCGTAATTAAAATCATCTTCTCAACGAATATTAGGATACCGATCAACGAACTCGCCTACACTTAGTGCTCATGGTAAGTTTCCCCTTTCATCAATACTGCTCCTCATGATCAATCTCATCCTCCTAATTTCCAGTCTCTATTTTTTTTTGTTTTGTTTTATTTTTTTTGTTTTCTTGGTTTTTCCAATAAGCCTTCATTTGCACTGCTCCAAAAACGATGATTGATAACGATGAAACAGCTCCTGCAAATAATCAAACCTAGTCAACGAACTTATTTCTTCCCCATTGTATCCTGTGCGCGTACAGAGATAAGGTGAGAAGTAAAACTGTTGAAGGGTCAATAATGCATTGAGCCCAGGTCCACACTGTTCCAGGGAATGTGGATCAGTATCACCATGTTCATCTCAAGTGTCAGGCTTTCCTAATACCTTAACTAGCTCTGCATAATCTTGACAAGTGCACCACCTCTTCTTCAGACAGATTTCAACAATGCAGAACCAGATCCAGTATTACGAACGAATACACCTGGAATCATTGTAGTTTGATTACGTAAGATATTGAGCACTTGAGCCAAGCAAGGAAAACATCTTCTTGTATATTTACTGTTGGTCCCATCATACAGGTCTATGAGTCCACATACTAGACATGTCGTATGCAGACTACAAGATCTACGACAAATTTTGTTGAAGACCCCACTCAGGTTAACTATGGCAAGATGTACCCACTAGTCACAAGAGTTTTAACCTATTTCAGTGCCACCCTCACTAGTATCATGGTAATCAGATCGTCTACTGAAACCCCATCCAGCTTCACACCCTGCTGGCAAAAAACCAAGCCGTCTTAGTCAATAGAGATATACAAATGATCGCTACGATACCCACTTTTAGTCGTTGTCATAATGAAGTTACAAAATTCATCTGATGGTGAAATCCACCGCGATTAACATCTAATTCTATCCTCCAATTTTTAACAGGCATGAGTGACTACAATAATGCTACAATCAGCAAATCGCGAGACTGGCCGTTGACCGAGGATAGTTTATGATACGGCGGGTAAAGACTTCACTGTGGCACTTACAATCGCACAATAATCTTTTAGAGAGAAACGCAACTAATTTGGTGAAACGGAGAACTCAACTTCAGCAACAAGGTGAAGTTAAAAGGTAATTCCCACAGCAAAATCCTTGGACGGAACACGGCAACAAAAATGCATTAAAGTGGAAAAGCTAGAGCTATATTGACCTGTTTCAAATTATCAATCAAACATGACTTGAACAAGCGCCGGATTGGATGCACAGTACTTAGAGAGATGCACGAGTGACACTACTGCTCAATAAAGTCACTGAAGTCGGCATCACAGCACCAAAATAATTGCTATTAAGCAACCTATTATGAGGATATCCTGCACGTTGTGAATTGCCCAATTTCTCTCAAAGATCAATCATCACATGGACAATGCTATCTCCTAACAGCAGAGCCAACTACCACTATCCTCCACATCTCAGCTACTCTAAGAAACCTCCTTCCCAAATTCCGTGAACGACAATCACAGTTCCCAGTGTTGTCCACCCGATGACCTAAACCAAAACAATCACAGCAATCAAGAAATTCAGAGCTACGAAGTACCTATTGTTCAAAAGTTGCAACTAGAGATAAAAAGGATGTAAGCGCAAGGACTCTGCCCACGTTGAGCCACTGCTCGCGTGACCATCACACGTATAAGGCAAGAGATATATTCTCGACCCCCGAGTCCGTTGCGGCTTTTCGGCCTCTCCCAGTCGACGCCGAACGCGTTGCGAAATCGGATTGCGAAATCTGAAAATGACTCGGACCCATCACCCGATTTTGATTCTCAACCGATTTCCGAAACTCTATGGTGGGAATCCGGTAAAACCCAGTAACGAATTGGGGTTGTGTTCTGGTGCGAGAGACCTGCAGGCCAAGCGGAGATCCCAAGAAGGCGATGAGGGCGACGAAGAAACTGCCTCGCGGGGGGGGGGGACCTGTTAGTACACGTGGCTCCAGGTCAGCATGCTGACTTGGCAGAGTGGAGTCTGTGCTGTCCACTTGGCTGATGAATTTGTGGAACGCACTTTCGTTATTCATTCGTTCGTCCGCTACACAGAATTTTTATATCATCCATGGTGTTTCTCATTCATCCAATTCCTATTCTCAATCTATTATCTATTGTGGCTGTTTTTTCCTATTAATGTTTAAGAACAAGAAGTCAAGAACAAATGTTTAACATGCACCAACTTTGAATGCATGTTTGTTGCAACCTTTGGGTGCAAATCAGATCATAGAGAGATATTATTTAGGCACAGTTATTTTCCATAGTGTCAATTTTTGTAGCTCAATTATCATATTTGTGTTGATTGATTCTATTTTGTCGTTTGATTGAACATAAAATGGGATGGATGAAAATTATTTTACAAAACTAATATTATGACCAATTAAATTATCATATTTTGGTGATAGATTCTTTGTAAAGAAGAATAGTTTGTATACATGATAAAATACACACTCTTGTAAGACTTCATCTTTTTCTAATTAATACAAGGCATTATCTCTATGTTCAAAAGAAAATATTTCTTAATAGATGTATATATATATATATATATATATATAGATATATAGATATGTAAAAGAAATATGAGTAATAGTAATTAAATAATTTTGTAAATAATCTTCTATCAAATGAATTAGACTATATCAAATTGTGAACATCTAAGAATTGCAAATAGAATTAGATACTAGTTGGTTTATTGACAATGTTCTTGCACAAAGAATCTACAATTTAGATTTCAAAGTTTACAAGGTACACAATTTTTTATATTTTTAACACCTTAAAATTTGTATATTAAAAAAAATCCTAAATTTTGATTATAAATTAGAAGAATGATAAAGCAATCCAAATTTTTACTAAAGCAACCCACTCTATCTTAAGCATCATTGTGCCTTTAGAGCCCCCATCCCTATTCCCAGTCATTCCTCATTCGCAACCATTACTAAGGACATGGGCAAGAGGCTAGGAACATCGAGAATGGGGGTGACTGTTGGGTATGGGGCATGTGGGTTGATTTAGTAAAAATTTGGGTTGCTTTATCATTTCCCATAAATTATTAATTAGGTATAGAGGTGTCATATAATATATATATATATATATATATATATAACAAATAAACAAAAAATACCAATATTTTATATTGCATACACCATTGTTAATGTTCTATATTTATTAGTCTAAATAATAAAATACATGCATAAAAATTCGACTAATTTGTCTTATTGATGACACTTTGTGCCAAATTTACTCTATCTACGACAATACAAATATTTTCATAAACATTAAATTCTTAGTATAGTCTATTGGTATCAAAATAGGTGCATTCACGTGATTTTTTTCCTATAGTCCAATGTTTTTCTTTTTTTTAAGTATTTTAAGTAAGTACAATTAATTAAAAAAAAACACACAATTTATATCCATATATATATATATATATATGGATATAAATTATATATATATATATATATATATATATATGTGGATATAAATTATATATATAATTATATATATATATAATTATATATATATATATATATAATTTAGAAGAAAAGAAAATTCTGGTTAGTGATAACTAAATAGCTTGGTCAACCAATTCAGGAAGATTTTGCACTGCACAAGAACCAACCATTTACGACCAATTGTAAACTAGTTTTGTTTTAATTCATCAAAGTACATACTGAGACAAGTCAAGATGAGAGATATGAAGGAACAAGTAACCCAACTTTCAAAGTGAAGAAAAAACATCCAGGTTTGGACGCAAAGCATTACATAAAAACCTCAGGTTCTAAGTGACCAAAATTGTAGATTATACTGCACCCTAGTTTCCATTGTGAAACCTTGACAACATTATCAAACCAGAGGGGTTCATACATAGAGTACGACATGATAGCAATCACAGAAACATCACAGAACTATGTCTGCTTTCTTCCAGGGACAGAAAAAAAGTGAAAACATATCAGTCATTCACCCCCAAAACTGGATGATTTGAAAGAGAGACCAAGTGAAACTGCGGTTGAAGAATCAGAAATCCTTTGTGAAGTTAATGGGTACAATGATTTCTTCCAGGATGCAGAACCTCAACATAGGAAGCAGGATTTGTCTTGCCTAAATAGATAAAAAGTTCATGCCTACAGAGCAAGAAATAACTGTCAGTAATCCATGAGTTAACCGTGTTTTATCTGGCTTGTAACGAAACCTACAGATCATCGTCGGCTTGATTGGCATATATTCTTCTGGGCTGCATCGTTGGTGCCAGCGGCGGCGTGGGCATTGCTAAGAAATGGTCGTTCCGAGTCCTACGAAGAGACAGCCACCGACAGAAGCAGAATGTGGAGATCATGAGCGTGACTAAGCCCACGCACACGACGGCAATGTACGTGTATGATATCGGCAAGGGAGTCCGTCCTGGTGCAAACAATTCAATGAACATGAGACTCATGAGATACATCACGTTGGCGATTCATGTAGCCTTCAGCAGATGCAAACAGACTCTTTCTCGTCTTATGCTCATGTGTGATACAGAACTTACTGCTAGCTTGCAAGAGTCGACGGCGGCTGAACGAGGAAGATTGCTGTTTACTGCAGCACGAGGTTAACTGTCAATCTTCTCATTGAGTCGCCAGAAATAGTAAAAACATGTTTGATTGCTTCCTGTGGACTGTGTAAGCAAAGAAAACGGTATCTTTCTCTTTCAAATGCTTTTTGAAGCTCAAGGCTATTTCAGTTGTATGAGATTAGTCTCTTATTAAAGAATTCAGAATATGAGCTGGTCACAACTGGAATAAATATTCACCACGAACTTAGCATCTGAAAAACTGCGCACGCACAGTCTAGATCTTAGGACGTCTTGATTGGACTTACAGGCTTGTGAGGTATTCAGCATCCTCGTCCAACGAAAGATGTGGGTTGTTCGACAAGTCCCTGCAGCACCCACAGTATCACGCAATTCCATCACGAGATTTCTTCTTGGGATGAAGTTTCAAGACTCTCAAAAGGTGTGTAATGAGGATATAAACCCCAGCACAAGTCAATAAAGAAAAGATACATAACTGGCTTTCAAGCCCTTCTCAAGCAAAGTCACGAACTTACATGACACAACTGAAAACACAGGAAATACGTACAGATACTCTAGTTCGATCAACTCGTAAATCTCCTGTGGTACCCTCCCGTGAAAGTTGCAACCTGAGAGTTTCCTGGTACACGATGTTCCTGTCAGAAACTTAAGCAGAATATTTTGTCTCAGTATCACATGATCCTTGCCGATGCATCATGTGGAAAATAAACCATATCTGTCGCCCGTAATGTGCCGTACCTTTGTGTATTCCCTCAAATGCAGATGCCACCAAACAGAATGGATCGACATGAGAAACTTCTTGTCTTACAAACGTTTCTCTAAAACTGTAAAATCCTGCGACCTTGCAGCACGGGACATTGACGCTACCCACCTTGACAAAGGTGAATTGACTTGTAAGTTGGCATGTTCCAAGCGAGACCCTGAAATTTCTGACAACTATTTGACTTTAACACCACCTGACGAGCTCGCTCACAAGATTTCCTGAATCTCATTGTCTGATTACAGTAGCGCAAACATTTTCTAAGCTCGGTGTGCAAGAATTGGCGCATTGTTTTGACGATTGAAGGCCACAACCTACATTAAACTTACTTCAAAACTTCAGTAACTCGAGGCAGGAGAGGAATAGTTCAGTTCGTGGAGTCCTACATGTTCGTAAGAGAGAGAGCGCATGGGATGGAAATGCTTGGTAATATAAAAAAGAGATGCTGAGGGAATTGAATGGATACTGAGGTGGACTTACAGGTGCTTAAGTCTATGTAGGAGACCTATTTGTTTCGGAATGGTGGATTTCAACATAGGATTCCCGGATAAATCCCTGCACAACACAGTGGTGGAACATCAAACCCTATGCCTCAACTTGATATTTCAGCAACTTTCGTGCAAAGAAATGGTCTACGTCCCATTCGGGAAAAAAAAAAGAAAAAAAGAAAAAAAAAACACATGTTCAAGCAGATTTGATGTTCAGACCCTGTTTGATCCAGCAACAAGAAGGTTAGAAGGTGGTTACAAAAATGTCAATTCAGCAAGGGCTCCGATTGCGGCTGGGACGCCACCACTCAAATTGGCATCGTTGAGATGCCTGCGAACAGCCCGAAAAATTACAGAGAATTACAAGACGTCAACTGGTAACCCAAAGCGTTGAGCCAACAACAAGAACTACAAAATTGGAGTTAAATGGGATGCGCAGTAGGTTTCACTTCCAAAAGTGCTTACAAATTTATGACAGATTGGGTTGGGCTACAAACGATACCCTTCCACCTAGAACCACAAGGATCTGCATCTTCTCTCAAAGTCCAGCCCTCGAAGACAGCAGAAGTCCCTTGCCACGCGCGAAGCAGCTCTTGTAGCGCAGCCACTGCAGTCGCCTGGCAACCATGTCAGTATGAATGACAAACAAGACCCACAAGCTGCAAAAGCCTCTCATTGTAATCCAACTGCATTTTATATGCAGATCAGGCCACGCAAAGTGAAAAATTCTTGGAAAGAGCTTTACCATCGCTTGAAGAGGTACCAACAGCAAAAGGCAAGCCCAGGCATAACACAATCACCGAAAGAAAGATGTCCCCGGTTGCCATTGCATCTCAAGGTTCCCAGTTTGCCCCAAAACCAGCTAGATCATTCTAGAATCACTCCCCATCCCCCCATGGTCCGAGATTCGACTCCAGCTTGCTTTGTTTGGCGCTGTGCTGTATCTAAATCCCATCAACAGTATGTCGTCCCCTACTGTGAAGCATACACGAAGGTAATAGCTACGCAGCTAACATATACACTAGGCTCATAAACCACGTATAGTTAGAAATCCTACAATCTGGGCTCCTCTGCATGTCTTCAATCAACACACAGCTTGTAATCGCCTAGACTAGACAACCAGAACTTAGAAACCATTGAAATGGACCAAAACACTGCAACACGTTTCGCAATTCGAAAGATGGTGGACCCTCGCATCCAAGTCCTCGGAATTCCTTAGGATCTTCAAGACAGATTCCGTCACAAGTAAGATTCACGTTGGGGAAGGCTCAGGCGATTTCAAGGGTTTCTTTTATTAGTAATGTGGATGGGGTCCTGGAGACTCGTGCACTAGATGCTTCACTGTGAATGGACGCCGTGCAGTGCGGCATTGTACATATCACTGCACACCAAGAGTGGACCCACACAATTCTACGAGAGCTGGTGGCCCACATGAGAGGACCTACTCTTCCCACCAGCACCGGATGAACCTGGACACAGTGGACCATCCAACTTCCGTGAAAGCAAACCTCGCAGAGTCGAGCGAGGGAGAGCCGGAATAGTGTACTCCATCTCATCACAAAGGTGTGATCTCAACTGCAGGAGGTTGCCAGCTTGACAAGGCTTTTGATCCGTTACGAAAAGTGGGAAAGAAACAAGGCATGGGTGAGGCATATGGAACTATTCAAGCTCCATTCGGAGTGGGAATCAGATTCCAATGCTTTCTCCAACTCAATGCTTCTGGTGTAGTCGTAGGCTTACCGGAGCATGTGGTGTTCGATCAGGTTCAGACCACGACGCAGGTTGGATCTCTCAATCGTATCCATGAATCTAGAGGTTCCAGGAACATGACAAACCAGCAGCAGCAGTAGCATACAGTCTCCAATGGGGGAATGAGCAACGTCATTGCACACACACAACGTTGTGCACGACAATTGCAAAAGTGACTGACATTGTCGCCACACACACACACATACAGAGAGAGAATAAATATAAAAGGAGCGAGTCCCTCCAAAGCACACACACCAGGAAGAAACCAGACTGCCACTCTCGATTGTGTGTTTATTTAAACAAGTTTTAAGTTGCTTATTTATATTTGCTTAATAAGTTTTTTTTTGGTGTATTTTATTTACGTATTCTCTAGAAACTTATTTTACTTTGGTGGGATTGAAAGATCATTGGTTACTGTTTTTTGTAACATCTATTTTTTAAAAAATAAAATATAACTTATCTAATGTATTATCTACAAAAATCTTTTAGTTGTAGGTAATTGTTATCAATGGTATTATTATTGGATGTATGATAGTCAATATACACCTTTAACTTACCATTCTATCTACTTTCATACAATATAGTTTTATTTTATTTTATTTTATTATAATAAAATTATGAAGCATCTATTGAAAAATAATATTGACATCATTCTTTGATTTCACAAACTCTACTTAATTCAATTGATGCACAAATAAGTTTAGTAATTTAGCCAAACTTATTATTCAAAAAATTCATATAATTTGAGATTTTGGAAGCTTTTGTATTAAAATGCTCTTAAATTCGTCCATTTGCACATTTCTAATATTCATTAATTAGAATTTCAAAAAAAGATAAAATAATTAAAATATTTATCTTATCTTTCAATTTGACAAACATAAAACACCCACTTTGAAAAGATGTATGTAATTATATTTTATATGTTATTTTAATATAATTTTATGATTATTTATATTATTTTTTTGTATCTATGTATAAAAAATTGATTCTAAAATTCTATTTCTACATGGTATGTGTATATTTTTTCAGAATTGAAATTAAAATTATCAATATTGATTCATATAATATTAATAGAATATTTTTGTATCATTCTTTATTATATTTTGTATTAAAGTTTATTATCAAATTACAATAAATTATACATCAATCATTTACTTTAAGATCAACTTTCAAAGTAAAGCAAATGAATTTAATGCTAATATATGTGTATCATGGACATACATATTTATTCTAATAATTAATTATATGATTAGGTAGAAGTAGATAAAAATATATTAATTTCATAATATCTTCTAGATAAGTTTTTTAAATACTTCATAAATATAGCTTTGGCTTTACATGTGTTTGTAATTGATTAATAAGTTAGAAACTTGGTTAACAAGTTAATCACTTGTCATACATATTGGTAGCTTGTGGAACAAGCTAACTATGTAGCGCATATGTAAAAAACTTGCCTTGCAAATTAAAACATGTATTTTGCAAAGTCAACATGTCTTAGAAGTCCTATAGAATATTACCATGTAGCTTCTAAATAGATAATATATAAAGAGACAAGAGTGAAATCTTCTTCACTCTTCTCAATGCTTTTTTTATTCTTAGTCTAGTCTTGAGAGTCTATACTCTTCTTGTCTTTAGCAATAGCCATTCTACTTTTAAATTATACCATCTTTGAAAAATTCTCTAATATTTTCAAGTCATAGAAGAATATATTGATATTTTAGTTCTTAGAAATTCTTGCCTTTGATAGTTTGACAAGAGTGCTAACTCATTGTTTTTGTCTTGTTATACAAATAAGTCGATTATCTCACTTCTATTGTTGTATTTTGAAGGTTGTGGACTACCCACCTTTAAACAAATAATTTAATTTTCTAATAGTAATTTTTTCCTTAAAGAGAGTAGATCATTAAATTTATAATTTAAATTCATTTTAGAAAGTGTATATGATTATACTAAGAAAAAATGATTAAGAGAAGAAAATAGAGACCAAGATCATTTCTCTATAACAAAGATCGTGTCATGGATATACATAGATATTCTAATAGATACCTATATGATTAGGTAGGAATAGGTAAAAGTAGAAAAAAATAGATTAATTTCATAAAACCTTTTAAAATAGATTCCTAAAAGCTTCATACATGTGTTTGTAGTTAATTGGTAGGTTAGAAACTTTATCAACAAGGTAACCATATATTGGTAGCTTGGAGAATAAGCTAATTATGTGGTGCATACATAAAAAACTTGCCTTGTAAGTGAAGATATGTGTCTTGTAAAGTCAACACATTTTAGAGGTCCTATAGGACTTGGCCATATAGCTCCTAGTTAAGAGTATATATAGATGCAAGAGTGAAGCCTTCTTCACTCTTATCAATACCTTTCTAGTGTCTAGTCTTATTTCAAGACTTTCAAGTCTTTTTGTTTTAGAAATAGCCATTATACTTTAATATTACATCACCTTTTGAGTGATTTTTTAGTTCTCTTCAATGATACAAGATTGTATTGAAGATTTTCTTTCTTTGAAATTCATATCCTTAACAGTTTGATAAGAGTATTAACATACTATTTTTTTCTTATTTTAAAAGTAAGTAGATTATTCTATTTTTATTGTTGTATTTTAAAGGTTGCAAACTACCCACCTTTTAAACAAAAAATCTTATTTTCTAACACTGATCTTTTCCTTAAAGAAAGTAGATTACTCCTCTTTGTAAAAATTTTTATTAGAGGTTGCAAGTTATCCTCCTCTAATTTAACTTTTTGGATTTGTTTGAGTTGTCTATGGAAGGAAAGACTATGGATACTATTCCTAGTGGAAGTGACAATGGATTTGCAACTATTGCAAATCTTCATGAGCTATCAACACTTTAAGAGTGAAAATCTCATGTATTTCTAATATGAATTATGGAGGTATTATGCCTACTCCTATGGGAGAAGTTCAAAGTCTGTGGTAAAAAGTTGTTTAGTTGAAGGAAGCAAGTAGATCGGCCTCACAACCAAATTAAAGGAGTTTTGCTTCTACAAGTATGACAGAGACAAGGATTAATATACCTAAGAAGTTTGATGGAACAAGATCAAAATTTTGAAGATTTTTGCAATAAATTAAGCTCTATTTAAGGTTGCATGCCTTCTAATACTCTAATGAATTTACTCAAGTCGGATTCATATGTGTACTTCTATCAAAAAGTACTTTTTCTAAGTTTGCATCTTTAATGAAAAAAGATTTGCAACTCCTTTATGATTTGAATTCATTCCTAGAAGTGTTTAAGGCCACATTTGGAGAAAGTGATTAAGAAAGAGTAGCAAAGACCAAGCTCTTATCTTTACAACAAGGGAATGGTCAACCACCATATATGCTACTAAATTCCAAAACCTCGCTTATGATGTAGACTGGAATGACAAAGCTCTTATCAATCAATTTCCATGTGGATTGAAGAATAATGTCAAAGACTTGTTACTAATAATATCAAAGATAAAATCTTTGGAACAATTTATGTCATGGATATATACATTTAGTTCAATAATTACTTATGTGATTAGGTAGAAGTAGGTAAATATAAATTAATTTCATAAAGTCTTTTAGTGAAGCTTCTTAAAAGCTTCATAGATACGGTTTTAATTTTAGATGTGTTTATAGGTGAAAAACTTTGCCAATAAGTTAACCACATGTTGGTGGCATGTAGAAAAAGTTAACTCTGTATAATAGCTTGTGGAACAAGCTAACCATGTGGTACATACATAAATAACTTGCCTTACAAGTTAAGACATGTGGCTAGCAAAGTCAACATGTTTTCGAGGTCCTATAAGACATTACTACATAGCTCATAGTTAAGATTATATATGGATGCAAGAATGAAGCCTTCTTCACTCTTATCAACACCATTCTAGTCTTTAGTCTGGTTTTAAGACTTTCTAGTCTTTTTTGTTTTTGGCAATAGTTATTCTAATTTAATATTACATTATCTTTTGAATGACTTTCTAGTACACTTTAGTGACACAAGAGTGTATTGAGGATTCTCTTTTTGTAAGATTTATGTCCTTAATATTTTGACAAGAGTGCTAATATATTATTTTTGTCTTCTTTTAGGAAAAAGTAGATTATCCCATTTCTATTGTTGTATTTTGAAGGTTACAGACTATCCACCTTTTAAACAAAAAAATCTTGTTTTCTAACACTGATCTTTTCTTAAAGAGAGTGGATTATCCTTCTTTGTGGAAATTTTTATTAGAGGTTGCAGATTACCCTCCTCTAGTTTAACTTTTTGGATTTGTTTGAATTTCCTATTGAAGGAAAGATTATGGATGCTATACCTAGCAGAAATGAGAACAGATTTGTAACTATTGTGAATCTTCATGAACTTATCAATACTCTTAGAGTAGAAATCTCACATATTTCTAACGTTGTCATGTTGTAACACGAGTACACCGTGAAAATATAAAAAAAGGGGACTTTTATTAATGTTCAGTTACCTCGAATATTGGGAGCAACGACCAATTTCAGTGCAAATACTGAGAGGTTAGGATCTATCACCCCGTTATAGTCAGCCCGGGCATACTGAAATGCTCCATTCGATTCCAATAACGGGAGTGAGCAGAAAGGGAAAGGACCAATTCAACGACGGGTGAACCTAGTTCGAAGAGCCAATTAGATCCAATTTCAAGACATCCAATCCGGGTCCTCTTACCCAATATGAGACCTGACTTGGTCGAGTAACCCAATGCGGACCAATTACAAGAACATCCAGGTCTTACTATGGGCCTCTTAGCCAATATGAGACCTGAATTGGTCGGGCGACTCAATGTGGTCCCGATTATGGGGGTTGTGATTCCGTTTCAGGTTGTTCCATCCTTTGTGCCATTCCTGGAACGTCCTTTCGGTAAAAGGATCTCTTAAAGGTAAAAACGGAGGAGAAAGCTCCGATGGGGGGAGCCAATTTCGGATCCAAGACGGAAGATTGAAGAAATTCAGAGGCTAGGATTTGAAAGAGGGGAGAATTAGGGTTAGAAGAGAGGATAGGTTAAGAAATGAAGGGGAGATAATAAGGTTTTGGGGGGAGAAGGGTTGGAGAGCTAGCTTCATGCTTCAGGAGGGGGAAAAAAGACAAAGAATTGGGATTTTTTTTCTTCATAGGGTTTTAGGAAGACTGAGGCAATCGTTGCTAAAGTCACTGTTGTACTAGTGAATCGGGATTTTAATGAAGTGGGTGTGATTACTCTTGACTGTTTTGTGAAATCGAGTTATGTCTATGATGAAGAATTAAAAGGGTGTCTATAGGATTGAGTATGTGGAGTGAATGAAATTTATTGGGTTAATCTAACGAGACAGTCAGTGGATACAAGATCGTGAGCATAAAGCGGTATCAAAGATTAGCAGTTTGGATTGTTTGGGGTTCTCTGTAACGTTTAGAGACCTACCGTCTGGGACAAAAAGGATTTCGGCAAGCAGTCAAAGGACATCCATATAGATTTATGGTATATTCTTGTAGTTGTTTATATTCCAACAGTCAAAAACTGATAGACTGCTAGAATATTAGCGAATCTCCATACTACCTTCTACAGCTAGACGTGCGGTGCGTTCTCCAGTAGAAAAGCACGTAATACAATAATGTGAATCATGGAAGTACTATGCCTAGACATGTGGAAGAAGTTCAGAGACTGCAATAAGAAGTTGTGCAATTAAAGGAAGCAAGTAGATCAATCTCACAACTATGGAGAAGCTAAGCTCATTCCTCAGTATTATCCAAAGAAGCAACGTCATTACAAAATAAGAAGCACAGTTACGAAAGAAGATAATGTGTCAAAAAACGAGTTTCTCCAGCTACAATATGGACCATGCGGTTGAAATCATGTGCAATATCTAGTAAAAGTCTTATTCTCTCCTCAGACCCATGACCTTGTTTTACAATATATGTGCATTTAGGACCTAAAAATTACAAAGTCTTTGCCTTATTAGATTTAGGAGCCTTAGCTTGTTTTATTAACAAAGATTTTGTCAAAAATCAAAAAATATCTTTAATCAAGAAAACTAAATCTATACATATAAAAATCATAGATGATCATTCGTTATCTTTTGAAAATGTTATCTATGAAATTTTTCTTTTAGATGTAACAATTAAAGATTATAAAAGCATAGTAGTATTTAATATAATAAGATCTATCTCTAATCTGATTATTTTAGAATTATTGTGGCTAGAAAAATATAACCCTCAAATAGATTAGATTTCTCATAACCTTAACTTTTTTAGTAGTATAATCCAAGTTCAAGTTAGCGAAGTAGATGTATAAAAGTCTAATACTTCCAAATCTTTACTGGTAGGTGTGAGAACTTTCATGCATGCTACAAAAGAAAGATCATCTTTTGCTATATATGCTATGTCCATTTCTAATGGTGAAAAAACATCAAGTGGTATTCCTAGCCAATATGAAGAATTTCAAGACATTTTTGAAAAGAAGAATGGAAATATTCTTCTAAAGCATTGACCTTATGATTATTCAATTGATTTGCAAGAAGAAACTCAACCACCATTTGGACCAATCTATAGCTTATCGTAGAATGAGTTGGCTACATTAAAAGAATATATTGATGAAAAGTTGATAAAGAACTTCATATACCATTCTAAATTCTCAACTAGAGCTCATATCTTATTTGTGAAGAAAAAAGATGGATCTCTACAAATGTGTAAGGATTATCGAGGAGTCAATAAAATCACCATCAAGAATAGATATCTTTTGTCTTTAATTTCAAGACTTCTTAAGCAACTCAATCAAGAAAAAATCTATACCAAAATAGATCTATGATGAACATATAATTTAGTTCGTATTAAAGAAGGAGATAAATAAAAGACTAGTTTTCAAATTAAATATGGATATTTTGAATATAATATCATGATTTTTAGACTCACAAATACACTGGCTACTTTTCAACATCTTATGAATGATGTTTTTTATGAGTTTCTAGATGATTTTATCATATGCTATTTAGACAACATTTTAATCTATCTTAAGAAGATAGAAGAACACGAATTTTATATTCGTCATGTGTTACAGAAATATAGAGATGTAGGATTATATGCTAAGTTAGAAAAGTGTGTATTCTACACTACTTAAGTTGACTTTTTAAGATATATTATTTCCAATGAAGGCCTTATGATGGATCCCAAGCAAGTTCAAACTATCATAGATAAGAAGATTCCAAAAATAATACAAGATGTTTAATGCTTTTAAGGCTTTGTTAATTACTACCAAATCTTTATTAAGAACTTTTTCAAGTTATAGCTCTACTTATATGTTAGACTTGTAAAGACAAACTTGAGTGGAATAAAGAAGCAGAAGTATTATTTGATGCTTTAAAGAAGGAATTTAATTCTACACCAATCTTGTATTACGTTGCCATATTATGTGCTATCTAGCTTGAAAATACACCAAACGTCTGGTTATAGAAGGTAAAACAATGTTTTGCAAATTTTCAAGTAGTCTAGTCGATTTCAACCATCTAAATACAAACTATTTTGGATTTCAATGTAAAAGCTTACTCCTAATATAAAGTGCTTAGAAATACTATTTTTAATAACTTTGAGATATTATAAGTACAATATCTTCTATTATTTGTTAGTTTTATTTTTATTTTATTTATTTATTAATTTATTTTTATTTTTATTTTTTTTAAATCCTAATCCTAGATGGTAAGCTTCGACAAGTTGTAATTCTCAATCTGATTGTCTGATTGCTGTGAAACTTCTACCACTAGTATCTTTACAAGTCTTCTAAATGCTCAAGAAGTTCAATCTAATCTAATTTACAAGTTGCAAGAAAATGCCGTAAATCTACATTGATGTCCCTTGACTGTCACATAGAAGTTGGTGACGAACTATAACTTGTAATTTTTCCTTCTCTAACTATTAATTCTCATTCAAACTTTGTGTGCAGCTCCGCCTTTAAGTCCTCAACTTATTGTGTTGAAATTCACCTTATCCAAGCCAATAGATCTCCAAATATTACAAAAACCCTAAACAATCCCAATATGTGGACTTCTGATACCTCTTTATACTAATGATCAAATATCTTCTATCCATACTATTAGATTAACACAAATTTTTGCACGCACTTGGCATACTCAAATATCTAGACATCTCTAAAATTTCAACTACAGAAGTTTCTCCAATTTTACAAAACAGTCAAGAGTACTAGTCTTAATTTTATTGCAAAAAATCCAAATCACCAATACAAACAGTGACTTTGAACAACAATTGCAAAGTCCTGCCAAACCCTATGAAAACCAAGTCTTACACCTTTTGAAGGAGCTTGAAGCTAGCTCTCCAATCCCAAAATTACGATCTCCAAATGCCCTCTTTTTTTTCCTCTCTTTTTCTTTAACTCTGTGAGGTCCCCTATTCTTCCGCCTTGGACTTGAAATTGGAATAGCAAACTGTGCTTCCATGAAATTCTCGCCTCTAAGAAGATCTTTCCATGGAAAGGACGTTTCTCCCAAAACAACATAGAGAATGGAACAACTTGAAATGGAACTGAAGCCTCAGTAATCGAGATCTCATTGGATTGCCCAACCAAGTCAAGTCTCATACTAGATAAGAGGCCCGTAACAGGACTTGGATTGGATGTCCCCATAATTGGATCAAATTGGCCCTTTACATCAGACTCATACGAATATTGAATTGGTCCTTTCTCCTTTTGCCGACTCCTAGTAAGAACGGATATTCCACCAGATTTACTAGAGAATCTTGAGGACCTTGATTTATCTCTTCAATTTTTCCTTAGTGTTAGCTCTCAATTATACTCTAAAATTTAAATTTTTATTATTTTCCTATTTTACGATAATTAAACATATTAGATTAGGATTTATATAAGTAGAATTTAGTTTTATAGAATTTTTAGGATTACAACCCATCATGGTATAAATCATAGCTTAATTCCTTGAATTAGGTTAATTTGGACTAAAGTGACAAGAGTTAAAAAATTAGAATAGCAACTTAGTTAGTTTAATAATTTAGAGGTTATTAGTCATTACTATAACGATTGACTAAAAGCCAATGAGTACGTCTATAATCATTTACATGATTTAGGGGTTGGAATTATAATTCTCTAAAAGATTTAGGAAAGTTAGCAATGGTAATTTTGGATTTTTCCTCCAAATTCGGCAAATTTAAACGGCATGGTGGTTCTTCTACTTAATGGGAGTCTCTTTAATGCAATGGTGGCACCGGAATTACCTCGTGGAGTGAAGAAAACAAGATCAGCAACCTCTCCTTCAAAATACAAGAGAAGCAATGAATTTCTCATTTTGAAGAATTTCACAAAAAAATTGCCAAGATCCTTGTAAGTAAAAACTTCCATGGAAATTATAATTGAGCATGGATTGGGGCATGTGAGTAGTCGATCTTAGCTTAAAAAGGTGTTTTGAACACAATAGTGAAGTTAGATTTACAAAAAAAATGCCTTCTTGACCACTTACAAGGGCCATCAGCCTTGATAACGAGATTGGCTCTTAGATGAATGAAGGCCATAGATCTAGATTAGGGATCTAAAAAATCAAGGGTGGAGATGTAGTCATCCTTCTATGAGCCTCCACTCAATTGTATAAGAGAGGCTTGGTTTTCCAAGCCCTCTCTCTCTCCTCTTTTGGTGAAGGGCAAAGCCATGCTAAAATTTGGCCAAAAACCCTAATTTAATTTCATTTAGATTTTAAATCTCATTGTGAATTTTTTAGGTGCGTGTACATGGATTTCAAGTTGTGAATGATAATCATTGGGTCTTAAAACACGTTTCATTATGGTGAATAGCTCCCTTGGCCTCCCAATTACTCCAAGGGTTTCAAGAGCCTCAGATTTCCCTCCATCAGTCATTTAATTGTTTTAGTTCCAATGTTATTTTTTTTGTGGTTGTATCTTTTGTTGTTAGCTTTCCAACAAGGTAAAGCTCGCTCCATTTGGAGTTGAACTGAATTTTTGGTGAAATTTTGAGTGTGAGGGGGTCGACTGCCTTCGCAGTTTGGATTAATCGAGTTTGGGAAGGCATTTCTCAGTGCCTGATATTTAGATTCGTTTAAAATTTTGGAAGCATCAAGATTTGTAGGCTAAGTTTTGAAGGGAACAAGTTTCGCTGGATTTGAAGACAATTTGAATTTTTAGCGAATTTCTAAGTGAAGGGGGTTGGTCGCCGCGGCAGCTTGGATCACTCAATTTCAAAGGAGCAATTCTCACGATTGGATCACTAAATTGCAATGAGATTTGTTGGGGCAGAAACGTCTTTAAGTTAACCTTGCGAAAATCTACAAATTATTCAATTTGGAGCCAATTAAAATTTTTGGCGAATTTTGGAGTAGAAGGGGGTCACTGCCTTCAATCCTTGGCATTGTCAAAGTACCTTCGCTTTTACCCCTCTTATTTTATTTTTACTTTTATCTTCACAGTAACTTATAATCTCCACATTTCAACTTTTGACTAATAACTTTTAACTTTTAACCTTTAATATTCTCACTTAAATTTTTAAAATTTGAACTTTAACTTTTGAATTGAATATTTAACTTTAATTTTTAACTTTTAACTTTAACTTTTAACTTAAATTTTAACTTAAATTTTAAAGTTAACTTTTAACTTTTAATTTAAACTTAAGTTTTTATTCTTATTGTGAATTAATAAAAAAAAATTAATTAATTACTTTTATCTTTTTTTTTGTGTGGTGAATTTCATCTGATATTTTAATTTAATATCGATAACTATTGCTTGGAAGGCGTTAATTTTAATTGAATTACAAACATCCACATTTTAATTAACCTAAAAATTTCACAATTGGGAGTTCTTCCATTCTACCTCTTGAGCTCGTTGTGTAATATTAAATCCATAGAGTGGTGGATTTTAGGCTCAAACTTGGCTTTGGATTTGATGATCCCGATTATTGAAATTGAACGGAGCATAATATTGCTAATAAGTATGCCCCGACTACTTACTATTTCCAGACACTAATACGTAATTGTCACTGTCTTTGAGATTAAGACATTCACTAGCATAATGACCAATCTGTCTATAGTGGAAACAACGAAGTAGTCTTCTTGCACTTCCATCATGCATATTGGGTGTCTCTACCAGTATATACCTACTAAGCTTATTCTATGTAGGTTTAGAAAATGATCTTGGTTGTCCCGTTGGTGCGGAGGGTACTTGATTCGATGACGTTGGTGGAGCATATTACTAATGTCACGTACAGTGGTATAGCTTGCAATGAGGTGACATTAACTGGCCCCTGAATATTGGCACAAGAATTGGCCATTGTTTCTAACATCCAAGATGTCTAAATATGAATAAAATCCTTTTCATTTATATTTTCACTATTTAGTGGTATTACAACACGACATCCACAACCTCTGAACCTGGTATGCACCAAATAATCTAGTTGTTGTTTGATTTATAATATATTCTCTAAGTCTTCGTCCAAATCCTCTTAATCACTTTTGCTATCCAAGTCAAACTCATCTTTCTGTTGAGGAATATCTATGATTTCACCAAGGTCTTTTATATTTATTTCTGTGTATCTTTGTTTAAATATTTTTATTCACTTCCTCACAATTGATATTTTTAATCTTGTTCCATCTAACTCCCAAAGTTCTATTATCAGGAATAGTTCTTACCACATACAGTCTAAACTATCGCTTAAAAAACTTCCTTAAAGTACCATGTTGATTGTCGAAGCTACTATCATAGACCAAAACCTTATCACCTATTTCAATTACTTTATGCCTCAATCGATGATGTTTATCAAATCATGCCTTGTTTTGTAACCTTGCTTATTTTAACCTTTCTAATGCTATTTGCACATCTTCTGATCTTTGCTTTAATTTTTGAATTCTAATAGCTAGAAGTTCTTCTCTTGTCAATTCATCTTCTCATGGTAGCACACTCCAAGTAGGTACTTTTTCTTCAATTGGCATAATTGATTTTTGACCTGTTATAAGCTCAATAGGCATTTATTCCATTATTGAGCTATGAATTGTTCGATCAGTCCATAATGCAAATGAAAAAAGTCATGGCCATTCTCTAACCCTCCTATTACAAGCTTTAATTAATGCTTTCACAATCAGTGGGTGACCACGCTCACTTTTTGCATTTTCTTCAGGATTATAAGCAGTAGTTAGTGATAGTTTAATTCCACATCTTTCAAAGAATTCACGAGCTTCTTAAGCATTTAATTCTCCACGATTTGTAGTGATTTTTCCTATACATCCATAGCGGCAAATAACATCTTCAAGCAAAAATTTACAAATTCCTTCTATAGATTTTGTTCTCAATGCTCTTCCTACTACTTGATTTGATAAATCTTCATGAGCTAAGACCAAATATCTCATTTGCCATAACCCAATTGGCATAATAACCAAATCAACAACCCATTTAAAATAAATAGCTAGAGGATATATAGGATGAAGACCATCTCAATGTCGTATATTAAAATGCGTTTGACAAATTTTACATGACCCTACAAATAAGAGCACATCTTGATACATATTTTTCCACCAATATCGTTCCTTAAGCTTAGCAAAAGTAGTCCAAATTCCTCTATGTCCTGCCCATAAACTATCATGAAACCCCTTTGATAATTTTTGTTTCTCTTCCTTATTGCCTGTCACTCTTTCTGGCATTCCAATTCCTTTTTTTGGTCTCTTTTATAAATATCCTTCTTGAAGCAAAAATCCATATGCTTTTTTTCTTATTTGTTTAAATTTTTTTGTAGACGAATCTTTTTGTTTAGTCAAGGTATTCAAGTAATGACCAATATCCAATAATTCTCCTTTATAAAATTCTTCAAGAAATAGCTTGTCTTCTTTATAAAGATTTGATATTGAATAGAATTTTGATCCAATATCATCAATGTCTTCAACCATTTCGTCTTCTCTTTCATATCTTGCTCTAGATAGCATGTGTGCTAGTAAATTGTCTTTTCCAGCAACATATTTAAATTTTAGATTTAATGACTTAATATAAGCAATCCATCATAACATTGCAATATTCGGCATTGAAAAATTAGTAATCATTTCAAGTAATGGCAAGCAATCTGTTTCAATTACTATTGCTGTACCAATCAAATAATCTCTTTTAGCTTTCATAGCCGAAACAACTCTCCAAAGTTCTCTTTTGACTTACAAATATACACGTTGACGAGTACTTAAAAATTTAGCTCCATATTGAACTACAAATCTATTTCTAGTTGAATCATCTTGATCCATAGCCCATCCAATAGTAATAGGACTAGTATCCACAGTAAGAATTACTTGTCTATTACAGTCATAATCATTTTTTCTTAAAATTGGAGGTGTCACCAATAACACTTTTAGCTTCTACATTGCTTTAGTATGCTTTTTTTTCCATTTAAATTCATAATCCTTATGTAATAATTCATACAATGGATCCGTTAAATGAGCATAATGAAGAATCCATATACGATAAAATACACAAACTCTTAAAAACCTGCATACTTCTATTAAAGAATCACATGAATCCTTCATCCTTTCAATTGCATCAACTTTGCTTGGATCTGGCTTTCTCCCATAAAATCCACACAAATGCCCTATAATAAGAACTTCTTGCACTCCAAACATAGATTTTACTCCTGAAAAAGTAAGATGAACTTCTTTAAGTTGAGTTAAAATCTTTTTATAATCTTGTATATGATCAAAAATATATTTGTAACACTCCTTCTCATCTAAAGTTTCATCTTTTTCTCCTTCTTTATATCCTTTGATAGGAACATCATCTAAAAAAGGCATAGTTTTTTCATGAATGAAGTCTCTTAGTACCTTGTTCATCCTATTCATCATATAAGCAATTGAGTTAGTAGCACCTTATGGGAGAATACACATTTTAAGTAATTCTAGTGGCGTTCTCATTTTTGTTAGATCTCTATTCCTATACGCAAGTTGAAATTGATCATAACCCGAATATAAATCATCCATTGAATAAATTGTCCTTTCTGCAAACGCTTTTGCAAACTCATCTACTAAAGGTCTTATATCTACATTTCTTATAGTAACTACATTCATTGATTGCATATCTTGAATAAAACGTAATGATCTATTTTTCTTAAGCACCGTAAACCAACAACTAGAATATAGAACAAAAGAAGGCTCCAAAATTTTCATTCGTATCTTTTCTTTCAATAATTCCACCAATTTAGGTAAATGTATCCTCGGCACGAGAATTGGCCTTAAGTTCCAAAGCACATGAGGTACTGTAAAGATAACCATAGGAGCAACAACATTAGGATCTACACATCCTATTTCACGAGACCCAAAGGTAAATGATTTATCTCGTTTTGTAAGCATTTTTTAAAAATATTCAAATTTTGTTGGAAATAAAGAACCATCACATCCAATCTTTAATTCTTCAAAAGTCTCTTTTGTAAACTGATGTCCAATCTTCTTTGGATCTCTTAAACTCTCTTCTTTTGATATTTCTTCCATTTATTCCTTAAAATCTTTTGGTAAAGGTCCAGCAATAGGTTTTATCTTTTTATCTATTGTTTTATATTTTGTCTCTACAATAACTTCTGGTACTTGAAAAGATTCAAGTATAGAATAAACCTCTCTCGAATGAATTTTTATAATCTTATCATTATTCCCTAATCCAATAGATGTAATTAATTCTAAAGAATCCTCCAATCCATTTTCTTCATAAACACCTAAAATCTTCTCATCATCTTCTATTGTCCCTAACTTGCGTAATTTCCTTTCAATACTATATAATCTTTTTCTTTCTTTTCTTTTAAAATCAACAACTTTCTTATACATAATATTTCTATTTTCAAAAATATCAATAAAACTTGCATCAAAGGCACCTTCATCTCGCAAGAGTATCTCTTCTTTTGTACCTCCATAATCCCGCTCTATAGTGGTACTTCTCCAAAATCCTTAAATCCTTCAATAACCCTTAGTAATGGTTTCTCCTTCAACCTATCTCGATTTTGTCCATGATTAGGAGGTACTATTAGAAATTATACAACTTTTCTTCTATCTTCACTATGTACCCTTGCGTAAGCTGAACCATTGTCAATTACTTTTATTTCTATCTGTGTTGTCATAATATAAGGTTGTCCTAAAATCAATGGATAAGACGTTGTATCTTGAATAAAGAAATGTTGTTCTATCGCAATATCTCCAATTCAAATTTGAACATCTGGATAAGCTCCATATAATTTCCCTCATATGTTATTAGCTGCTCGTATTGTCCATCTATGTTCCATATCAATTGGCCATTTCTTCTTCTTATAAAGATCTTTAGACATAAGATTTATTTCAGAACCATGGTCAACTAAAGCAACAATTGGTTCTTCTATATCTGCTAATTTCACCAATACTTCAGTAATTGCCCTTGTCTAATATTTTTGAGTATAATAGCTTGAAGCTTCCGTTTCTTTATCACTATAATCTTTGAAATGTATCCGTTGATTATATCTATTTTTTTTATTTATTGATTACTTTTAACCATTATAAACCTCTCCTTCATCTTTATATAATCTTGCATCAATAGCATGACTCATTCGAGCTTCGCCTATTAATTACCTCTACTGCTTAATTCTGTCAATGATAACATCATGTAACTCCTTTTTTGCAATTCCCAAAATTTCTTTCAATGTGAATTCCACCTTAGCATTTAATATACGTTCTTCTAGCACCTTTTTTAAATTTGTTGCCACTTCAATATCAAAAAGTAGCTTATAAGCAATTGATTTACTCTTAATTCTCTACCAGCAGCTTGAAGAAATAATTCAAACTTATTCGGCTCTAATATCAATTTTTCTACCTTCGATAATTGAGAATACTGCCTCTCAAATTTCCTTAGTAGCTCTGTTACTTGTAAATTCTTATAAGGCCGCTCAATCCATTCTAGAAATAGTTTCTTAGTAACACGATCAGTGTCCTCTAAGAAATATTCGTCTTTTAATGCATGTGAAAAAATCTTCCATGAATTTCCATAATGTTCCATAATTAATGTAATATATTCTTTTATTTCTGGTATCGTGGCAAGTGTAAATAACTCAACCATCTTCTTCTTTGAAATCCAATTTAATTCCATTTTCCAAACATAACATCTTAAATACCTTAAAATATCCCTTCCATCAAATTGATCAATTTTATTGACCACTACTTGCAATGCTTTGGTTGCTAAAGCTTCTTTGCGATCATTGCTTTGTTGTTGCTGCATAGATAATGATAAGACTTAAAACATACTAGCAATGCATGAATCCATGTATATATCTTGTCCTTTAGAAGAAACACCACCAGAAGCTCCACTTGAAGCTCCTCGCAAAGCTCCTTCAAAATTTTTATTCTCATTCTCCATAAAATAATAATATAAATAGACGAATTCCAATACCTCCTACCTCAAGCGTTTTACGTCGGTTTCATCACTTATGTCATATTACATACTATCTAGCTTGAAAATGCACCGAACGTCTGACTATGGAAGGTAAAACAATGTTTTGAAAGTATCCAAGTAGTCTAGTGGGTTTCAACCATCTAAATGTAAACTATTTCGGATTTCAATATAAAAGCTTCTTCCCAATACAAAGTGCTTAGAAATACTATTTTTAATAATTTTAAAACTTTATGAGCTTAATTTCTTCTATTATTTGTTATTTTTATTTTATTTATTTTATTTTATTTTTTTATTTTTTTATTTTTTTATTTTTTAAATCCTAACTCTAGATAGCAAGCTTTGGTAGGCTATAATTCTCAATCTGATCGTCCGATTGTTGTGAGACTTCTACTACTAGTGTCTTTACAAGTCTTCTAAATGCTTAAGAAGTTCAATCCAATCCAACTTACAGATTGCAAGAAAACACCATAAATCCATGCTAAAGTCCTTTGACTGCCACATAGAAGGTTAATGACAAACTTTAACTTGAAATTTTTCCTTCTCTAATCGTTAAATCCTATTCAAATTTTGTGTGCAGCTCCGCTTATAAGTCCTTGACTTATCGCATCCAAATTCACCTTATTCCAGCCAATAGATCTTAGATATTACAAAAACCCTAAACAACTCCAATATGCCAACTTTTGATACCTCTTTACAATAATAATCAAATATCTTCTATCCGTACCGTTAGATTAATACAAATTTTTGCAAGCACTTGGCATACTCAACCATCTAGATACCTCTAAAATTTCAATCATAGATGGTTTCCAATTTTTACAAAATAGTTAAGAGTACTAGCTTTAACTTTATTGCAAAAAAAAAAACCAATTCACTAATACAAACATTGACTTTCAGCAACGATTGCAAAATCCTCCCAAATCCTATGAAACTAAGTCTTACACCTTTCAAAGGAGCTTAAAGCTAGCTCTCTGATCCTAAAAATTCCCGATCTCCGAATGCCCTTTCTTTTTCTTTCTTTTCTTTTAACTCCGTGAGGTCCCTTATTCTTCCACCTTAGACTCCAAATTGGAACAACAAACCGTGCTTCCATGAAATTCTCGCCTCTAAGAGGATCTTTCTATAGAAAGGACATTTCTCCCAAAACGGCATAGAGAAAGGAACAACTTGAAATAGAACCGAAGCCTCCATATTCGGGACCTCATTGGATTGCTCAACTGAGTCAGGTCTCATATTGGATAAGAGGCCCGTAATAGGACCTAGATTGGATGTCCCCATAATTGGATCAAATTGGTCCTTCACATCAAACTCATCTGAATATTGAATTGGTCTTTTTTTCTTTAGCCGACTCTTGATAAGAATGGATATTCCACCAAATTTACTAGATTAACTTGAGGACCTCAATTTATCTCCTCAATTTTTTCTTGGCTTTGGATCTGCTGATCCCAATTATTGAAATTGAACGAAGCATTATATTGCTGATAAGTATGCCTCAACTGCTTACTATTTCTATATATTGATACATAATTATTACTATTTTTAGAATTGAGACATTCACTAGCATAATGACTAATCTGTCTGCAACAAAAATAACGAAGTAGTCTTCTTGCACCCCCATCAAGCATATTGGGTGTCTCCACCAGTATATACTTACTAGACTTATTCCATGTAGGATTAGAAAATGATCCTGGTTGTCCCGTTGGTATGAAGGGTATTTGATTTGATGACGCCAGTGGAGGATATGCTATTGTCACGTTTGGTGGTATAGCTTGCAATGGAGTGACATTAACTGGCCACTGAATATTGGCATTAGAATTGGCTACTCTTTCTAACATCCAAGATGACTAAATATTAATAAAATCCTTTTTATTTATATTTTTACCATATAGTCGTATTACAACACAATAGTGTCAACTTTTTAAAGGTATTTTTTATGAAAATAGATGTGTCAGACTTTGCTTTGAGTGCTATGTTGTCTCAAATAGGAATAGATGATAAATTCCACTCAGTAGCTTTTCATTCGAAGAAATTTTCAACAACCAAAATTAATTATGAGATCCATGACAAAGAGCTCTTTGTAATTATAGATTCCTTTTAAGAATGGTGTCATTATCTAGAAGGCACTTCAAATCCAGTTACTGTGTATATAGATCATAAGAACCTGAAGTATTTCATATCAGTATGTGTTTTGAATCGTCGTCAAGCCCGTTAGAATATGTCTATATCTATATTTAATTTCAAGATCATTTATCGACCTAAAAAATAATAAGGTCTATTAGACGTCATTTCTAGATATTTTTATCTTGTACCAAAAGAAGGAGATGCATCTTTTGATCAACAAAGAATGATTCTTTTGAAGTTTAAGCATTTTCATCGTTGAGCAATAAAATCAACATTGAATATTGATTCAATTTTTATAAAATAAATTCAATTAAGTATGTCCTCTGATTCTCTTATTCATGATATCAAGAATCTTTCTTCTAAGTGTCATGATATTTCAAAGTTCAAGTTCAAAAACAACTTTTTCTATTTTAAAAGACACCTATATGTTTTAGAAGGAGAAGCACGTTTACATGTTCTTTAAGCATGTCATGACTTTCCAAGAGTTGGATATTTTGGATGCAACAAGACTTTAGAACTTATATCTAGAGATTTTTGGTGGCCGCAAATGTAAAAGGTAATAAAAGACTTTATACAATCATGTGATACTTGCTCAAGATCCAAAACTCCTTGCTATAGATCTTATAGACTTCTTCCACCGTTATTTATTTCAAAACAACCAAGGTCTTCTGTTTCTAAGGATTTTATCACAGATCTTTCAATCTCAGGTTCATATGTTTCCATATATATAATTATAGATAGCTTCACCAAAATGGTACTTTTTATACTATGTACAAAATCTATTTCAAGTGAAGAAAAAACTAAGCTTTTTATTGATAATATCTATTGCTATTATAGATTACCAAAGGATATTATATCAGATAAGGAGACTTAATTTGTATTAAGATTTTAGAGAACCTTATTCAAGATTCTAAAGGTGTCACATATATATACATGTAAGTCAATAATTACCTATATAAATAGGTAGAAATAAGTAGAAGTACATAAAAGTAAATTAATTCTATAATATCTTCTATAGGATGAAGGAGTTATAGGGCATTGAAGATAGCACATGTAATTCAAAGGTAGGAAGTGAGTCATTTTGTTGATAGTAATGGTTGGAATCATATCTAGAGTTTTTAGGCCAATTTTTTATTCAAAATTTTCATAAATGTGAGTTATTAGGTTAAAAAGCTATAGATCAAAGTTTCATGGTATTAGAGCACTTTTTTGTGAGATATGAAGAAAATAGCACATGGGTGCATGTAAGCTAGGGTTTAAAGCTACTATTAGGATTTTGGTGATATCTCTAGATTTGTAACGAATTTATAATTGAATTTTTTTGTGGTAGATTTTGAAGGTATATCAATACTTTATGTAAACTTTTAGATTTTTTGGATGGTCTAATCGTGAGATATAAGCTGTTGAAGTTTAAAAAACATTTTTCATAAGGATATAAAAGGTTTTAAAATACTTCAGCATATATTTGGATATTTTTTTGGTAATTGGACTTATGCATTGATGTAAATGCCCTAAAAGAAAAAATATTATATATATAAACTTGGTACTTTTATATCTTAGACTTGATTGAGCATTTAGTTGTAGCCAGAAGTTCAGTGCTTTTTTGAGACAAACTCTCTTTAGCCTGACAACAACATTCCAAATCACCAGTAGAAGCTAGAATCTTATTTGTGAATAAGAAAGATAAATCATTGTAAATGTTTGTTGATTATTGGGGACTCAATAAGATCACCATCAAGAATAGGTATCCTCTACCTTTGATATCTGAACTTCTCAATCAATTGAATCAAGCTAAGATCTATACAAAAATAGATCTACAGAGAGCATACAATCTAATACATATTAAATAAGGAAATAAATACAAGCTTATGTTTCAAACTAGATATGGATATTTTAAAGACAATATTATGTCTTTTGGACTTACGAATGCACCAGTAGCTTTTCAAAATTTAATAAATGATGTATTTTGAGAGTTTTTAGATGATTGTGTTGTTTGTTATCTAAACGACATCTTAATCTATTCTAAGAACATAGATGAATATAAACTTCATATTTTTTGTGTATTACACAAATTAAGAGATGTAGGATTCTTTGCTAAGATAGAAAAGTATGTATTTCACACTACTCAAGTCGAATTCTTAGAATACATCATTTTAAATGATGGACTTATGATAGATCTTAAGAAAGTTCAAACAATTATGGATTGGAAAATTCCAAAAATAATAAGAGATGTCCAATGCTTTTTGGACTTTATCAACTATTATAAGATCTTCATTAAAGACTTCTCTTGAATTGCAGCCCCACTTATACGTTTGACTTGTAAAAAAAAACTTGAGTGGAGTAAAGAAGTTGAAGCATCTTTTGAAACTTTGAAGTTGGCCTTTATCTCTCCACCAATCTTGTATCTCGTTAATTTTGCTAAGGCATTTTTTTATGGAAATAGATACATTAGACTTTGTTTTAGGTGCCATATTATTATAAATGGAAATAAATGATTAACTTCAAATAATAGCTTTTCATTCCAAAAAAATTTCAATAATCAAGATTAATTATGAAATCTACAACAAAGAGGTTTTTGTAATCAAAGATTCATTTCAAGAATGGTGTCATCATGTAGAAGGTGCTTTTAATCTAATCACTATATATACATATTACAAGAATCTCAAATACTTTATCTCAGCACGTGTTTAAAATCATCTCTAAGTACATTGGACGATGTCTTTATTAAGATTTGATTTCAACCTCACATATGGATCCAAAAAACAACAAGGTTTGTTAGACGCCCTTTCTAGACATTCTTATCTTGTACCAAAAGAAGAAAATGAATCTTTTGATCAGCAAAGAAAAATTCTCTTGAAGCCAGAGCATTTTCATCTTCAAGTAATAAAATCAATATTAATTCTTGATTCGACCCTTGTGAAACAAATCCAATCAAGTATGTCTTTTGATCATCTGATTCACAATATCAAGAATCCTTCTTCTAAGTCCAAAGATACTTCTTAGTTTGAATTCAAAAACAAACTACTCTATTTTAATGGTTGATTATATGTTCTAAAAGGAAAAGTATGATTATATATTATAAAAGCACGTCATGACTTTCCACCAGTAGGACATTGTGCATATAATAAACATTGGAGCTTATATCTAGAGAATTTTGATGGCTTCAAATGAGCTTGTATCTAGAGATCTCTAGTGGCATTAGAAATAACAAAGTGATCTTCTTGTATTTCCATCAAGTATATTGGGTATCTCCATCGATATATACCTACTAGGCTTATTTCATGTAGGATTAGAAAATGATCTTGGTCATTCTGTTGGTACGGAGGATACTTGGTTCAATGACGTTAGTGGAGCATAAGTTGTTGTCATATTCGGTGGTACAGCTTACAATACGGTGACATTACTGACCCCTGAATATTGGCACTGGAAGTGGCCATTGTTTCTAACATCCAAGTTGACTAAATATTAATAAATCTTTTCCATTTATATTTTCACCATATACTCGTGTTGCAACTCGACAATGGATCTTCTAATCTTAGGTTCTTATGACTCTATATTCATGAAAGTAGATCATTTTACCAAAATAGTATATTTTGTATTATGTACAAAATTAATCACAAGTGAAGAAACATCTAAGCTCTTTCTAGAAAACATCTATTGCTATCATGGATTATCCAAAAATATTATATCAGATAGGGGAACTCAATTTATATCCAGATTTTGGCAGACTCTTTTTAAGATTCTAAAAGTAGATATAAAACTATCTTTGGCATTCTATCCTCAAATTGATGGACAAACGGAGCGTATTAATCAAGTTTTGGAGCAGTATTCAAGATGTACCATCAACTACCAACAAGATGATTGGATAATTCTTTTGCCATTGGAAGAATTTGCTTATAATAACATAGTACATTCTTCTACAAAACAAATATCTTTCTTTGCCAATTATGGTTATCATCCATAACTTGATACTTTTGACTTTTCAAAAGCTCATAATCTTGTGGCAAAAGATTTGGCAAATCATTTATTAGAGCTACATGTAACAATAAAGGTGTAGTTAAAAGAAGCTCAAGAATAACAAAAGATTAATGCGGATGTCTATCGAAAGGAACAACTACCATTCTACATGGGTGATAAGGTATGATTATTTTGTCGCAATATCAAGATTATTCGTCCTTATGACAAGTTGGGCTAAAAAAGACTTTGACCATTTTCTATTTTTGCACAAATCAATCCTGTTACATATCATTTACACCTACCAGATTTAATAAAAATCCATCAAGTATTCCACAAGTCTCTTTTTGAATCATAGAAGATAGTGGACAAAATAAGAAGAAGACAAGCTCTACCAACTCCTATGAAAGTAGATAATAAAGAAGAGTTCAAAGTAAAAGAAGTCCTAGATTCAAGGCAGTGCCAAAATTAGAATATCTTGTCTATTGGTGCAGATATGATATTAGTGAACCCTATCGTATTACGTGCTTTCTTACTCGAGAATGCATTGGGCGTCTCGTTGTAGAAGGTAGTATGGAGATTCGCTAATATTCAAGCAGTCTATCAATTTTTGACTGTTGAAAAATAAACAACTACAAGAATATATCGTAAATCTATACGAATGTCCTTTGACTGCTCACTGAAATCCTTTTTGAACCAGCCGATAGACCTCTAGACGTTACATAGAACCCCGAACAACTCAATTCTGCTAATCTCTGATACCGCTTTATACTCACGACCTTGTATCCACAGATTGTCTTGTTAGATTAATCCAAAAATTTTCATTCACTCCGCATACTCAATCCTATAGACACCCTTTTAATTCTTCAATCACAAACGTAACTTCAATTTCACAAAACAATCAAGAATAATCACATCTACTTCATTAAAAATCCCGATTCACTAGTACAACACTGACTTCAGCAACGATTGCCTCAGTCTTCCCAAAACCCTATGAAGAAAAAAAATCCCAATTCTCTGTCATTTTTTCCTCGCCCTGAAGCATGAAGCTAGCTCTTCGACCCTTCTAAAAACCTTCTTCTTCCCTCCCATTTCTTAACCTATCCTCCCGTTTAATCCTAATTCTTCCCCCTTTCAAACCCTAGCCTCTCAATTTCTTCAATCTTCCGTCTTAGATCCGGAATTGGCTCCCGCCATCAGAGCTTTCTCCTCCATTTTTACCTTTAAGAGATTCTTTTATCGAAAGAATGCTCCCGGAATGGCACAAAAGACGGAACATCCTGAAACAGAATCGGAACCCCCGTAATCAGGACCACATTGAGTCGCCCAACTAATTCAGGTCTCATATTGGCTAAGAGGCCCGTAGTAAGACCTGGATGTTCTAGTAATTGGTTCGCATTAGGTTGCTCGACCAAGTCAGGTCTCATATTGGGTAAGAGGACCCGGATTGGATGTCTTGAAATTGGATCCAATTGACTCTTCGAACAGGCTCACCCGTCGTTGAATTGGTCCTTTCTCTTTCTGCTGACTTCCGTTATTGGAATCGAATGGAGCATTTCAATATGCCCGGACTGACTGTAACGAGGTGACTGATCCTGACCTCTCAATATTTGCACTGAAATTGGTGGTTGCTCCCAATATTCGAGGTAACTGAACATTAATAAAAGTCCCCTTTTTTTATATTTTCACAGTATATTCATGTTACAACACGACATCCACCCCCTCTGAACCTGTGCATCCCCCGATATGCACCAATTTACCCAATTGCTCTTTGATTTATAATATATTCTCTATGTCTTTGTCCAGTTCGTCTTCATCACCTTCATTATCCAAATCACTTTCATCTTCTTACTGCGTACCTAACTTGCATAATACTCCTTCAATATTATATAATCTTTTTTCTTTCTTTTCTTTTAAAATCATCAACTTTCTTATACATAATATTTCCATTCTCCAAAATATCAATAAAACTCGCATCAAAAGCACCTTCATCTCGTGAGAGTACCTCCTCTTTTGTACCTCCATAATCTTGCTTTATAGTGGTACCTCCCCAAAATCCTTAAATCCTTCAACAACTTTGGCAATGGTTTCTCCCTCAACCTATCTCGATTTCGTTCATGGTTAGAAGGTACTATTAGAAATTGTACAGCTTTCCTCCCATCTTCGCTACGTAACCTTGCATAAGCAGAATCATCCTCAAGTACTTTTGTTTCCATCCGTGTTGCCGTAATATAAGGTTGTCCTAAAATCAACGGATAAGACATTGTATCTTGAACAAAGAAATGTTGCTCCGTCGCAACATCTCCAATTCGAATTTTGACATCTGGATAAGCTCCATATAATTCGCCCCATGTGTTATTAGCTGCTCGTATTGCTCATCCATGTTCCATATCAATTGGCTATTTTTGCTTCTTATAAAGATCTTTAGACATGAGATTTATTTCAGAACCATGGTCAACTAAAGCAACAATTGGTTCTTCTATATCTCCTACTTTCACCAATATCTCAGTAATTGCCTTTGTCCAATGCTTTCAAGTATAATGACTCAAAGTTTCCATTTCCTTATCACTATAATATTCAAAATGTACTTGTTGATTATACCCATTCTTTTCATTTGTTGGTTGCTTGTAACCAATATCAACCTCTTCTTCATCTTTATATATTCTTGCATCAATAGCATGACTCATTCCAGTTCGCCCATTAATTGCCTCTTTCACTTAATGCTATCAATGATAACATCATGAAACTCCTTCTTTGCAATTCCCAAAACTTCTTTCAATGTGAATTCTACCTTAGTGTTTAATATACGTTCTTCCAACACCTCTTTCAAATTTGTTGCCGCTTCAATGTCAAAAAGTAGCTTATAAGCAATTGATTTGCCTTTATCTTTTGTCTCCCTTGTTTTTTCTTCTAATGATGCTGAGGTATCTTTTACACGCAATTCTTGTGAAGCTGCCTCCCGAGCCTTGTCTCCTCAAGTTTGCCTCTTAGAAGAATTTCCTTCTCTTGTATTATCAAAATTTTCTCGTCTCTTTTCTTCTATCAAAGCTTCATGTTGGCTCTTAGCAATATATATATGAACTGAAAGAGACTCAACAAGATCCTCCCAACCTGTTGCACCTCGTATTGTAGCTACAGTCCTCAATAACGCTTCTCGAGGTAATTTCCCTTCTTACATTATAGAAATGGCAGAAGCCCAAAACTCACTAGTTTCTATACTTCCACCAAGGTCATCATCTACTCTAGTACCATAACTTGCACTTTCTCGTGCTGTTGTTTTATGCTCTTTTAAATAATCTTGAACCAATGCTCTCATTCCTCCCTTGCCAAAATTGGTTTGAAGAAGATCCTTCCTATCTTTTAATGCTATCTTTCCATCTTTCCAGCAAATAATTCTTTGCCGTATCATATTATTAAATTCATTACAATCTTTTCTAGTGTATGAAGCATCATCACACCAAATGCATCTTTGTACATATCCTTGTTTTGAAACATTCTTCAAATTAATTATAGAAGTATTCTCTTGAAGTCTTACTAATTTGATTTGAAGATCTCGCATTCCTCATATAATTTCTTCCATCCCTATATCTGCTTTCTTTGATAAGAATGTCGAAGGTTGAACTGTAGGCATTGTTGGTGCTATTGTACGTACTGGAGCTTTGGGTGCTTGTACTGTTTTCAGAATATTGCTCCTATCCTTCCTCCTTTCTCTTTTTGTAAGCAACCCTACTGCATCTTCAACGTTCTTTCACTTTGTTATCAATCCTTCATCTTCTTCTTTGACTTCAAGAAGGAGTTCTAATTTCCCTTCTAATTCTCCATCAGCAGCTTGAAGAAATAGATCAACTTTGTTCGGCTCCAATGTCAATTTTTCTACCTTCGATAATTGAAAGTACTGCCTCTAAAATTTCCTTAGTAGAGCTGTTGTTTGTAAATTCTTATTAGGCCGTTCAATCTATTCCAGAAATAACTTCTTAGTAACGCGATCAGCATCTTCCAAGAAATATTCATCTTTCAATGCATGTGAAAAAAACCTCCCATGAATTTCCATAACGATCCGTAATCGATGTAATATGGTCTCTTATCTCCGATATTGTGGCAAGTCCAAATAATTCAACCATTTTCTTCTCAGAAACCCGATTTAATTCCATTTCACGTACATAACATCTTAAATACCTTGAAATATTTCTTCCATCAAATTGATCAATTTTATTGACCACTGCTTGCAATGCTTTGGTTGCCAAAGCTTCCTTTCGATCATTGCTTTGCTATTGCTGCAATGATAATAAGAAGGCTTGAAACATACTAGCAATAGACAGATCCATGTGCATACCTTGCCCTTTAGAAGAACCCCCACCAGAAACTCCTCCCAAAGATCCTTCAAAATTTTTATTTTCGTTCTCCATAAAAATAAAAATAAAACCAAATGAAATCAAATACCTTCAACCTCAAGCTTTCACGTCGGATTCACCACTTTATGTCGTATTACGTGCTTTCCTGCTCGAGAACGCGTCGGGCGTCTGGTTGTAGAAGGTAGTATGGAAATTCACTAATATTCTAGCAGTCTATCGGTTTTTGACTGTTGGAATATAAACAACTGTCAGAATATATTGTAAATCTATACGGATGTCTTTTAACTGCTCGCCGAAGTCCTTTTTGTCCCAGCCGGTAGGTCTCTAGATGTTACACAGAATCCCAAACAACCCAATGTGCTAATCTTCGATACCGCTTTATACTCACGACCTTGTATCCACTGACTGTCTTGTTAGATTAATCCAAAAATTTTCATTCACTCCGCATACTCAATCCTATAGACACCCTTTAAATTCTTCAATCACAGACATAACTTCGATTTTACAAAATAGTCAAGAGTAATCACACCCACTTTATTAAAAATCCCGATTCATCATTACAACAGTGACTTCAGCAATGATTGCCTCAGTCTTTCCAAAACCCTATGAAGAAAAAAAAACTCCAATTCTCTGTCTTTTTTTCCTGCCCCGAAGCATGAAGCTAGCTCTCTGATCCTTCTCATACCATTATTCTTTCTCCTCTTTCAAACCCTAGCCTTTGAATTTCTTCAATCTTCCATCTTGAATCCGAAATTGGCTCCCGCTGCCATAGCTTTTTCCTCCGTTTTTACCTTTAACAGATCCTTTTACTGAAAGGACGTTCCCGGAATGGCACAAAGGATGGAACAACCTGAAATGAAATCAGAGCCCCGTAATCGGGACCACATTGAGTCGCCCGACCAATTCAGGTCTCATATTAGCTAAGAGGCCCATAGTAAGACCTGGATGTTCGCGTAATTAGACCGCATTGGATTGCCTGACCAAGTCAGGTCTCATATTGGATCAGAGGCCCGTAATAGGACCTGGATTGGATGTCTTGAAATTGGATCCAATTGGCTCTTCGAACAAGCTCATCCGTCGTTGAATTGGTCCTTTTTTTTTCTGCTGACTCCCGTTATTGGAATCAAATGGAGCATTTCAGTATGCTCCAGTTGACTATAACGGGGTGACTGAACCTGGCCTCTTAATATTTGCACTGGAATTGGTCGTTGCTCCCAATATTCGAGATAACTGAACATTAATAAAAATCTCTTTTCTTTATATTTTCACGGTATACTCGTATTACAACACGACATCGCACATGAGAGCTAATAAAGAATCTTGCAAATATAATAAAGATAGTCAAGGCTTTTCATTGACAACATCCATCAAAATCAAAATAAAAAATCTTTCTTATAAAAAAAATAAGATCTAGGCAAGATAACATTTTATTTTCAATCCTTGTTTGTAGCTTCTTTGTAGTTGTGATGTTGAGGAGATGGAGAACCAATAACTAATGGATTTGATTGAAGAGCCTTTGTTTCCTAACTTGCTGGATGAGACATTATAATTGTCATAACCTTCAAGATGATGCAATCGAGATAAAGATCCTCAAGAACAACATGTTATTTCTTAAATAGATGGGAAGATATAATGCATTTGATATCACGACCTTGGAAGAGACTCTCAATGTTTGATAATTTTATTAGAGGTAGAAACAACTCCTAATAGTGTTCAAAATATTTTATTTGAAGGAAGTTATGAAGGCCTCAACAACAATCCGAAAACTTGGTAGTCTTTCCACCATGGTATGGGACACTATCAAACCATGTAAAGAGGCCCTATCAACCATCTTTGAAGAGAACAAAGATCTGAGCATGTAGTGAATACAATTCATCACATCATAGATTTTTTCATCATATGATGACAGCTCCTCATGGAACTCGTTCCTACAAGGAGGAGGAGGTTAATGTCATGGACATATGGATGTAAGCCAATAATTATCTGTATAAATAAATAGAAGTAAATAGAAGTATATAAAAGTAATTTAATTCTATAATATCTTTTATGGAAGCTTCTTAGAAGCTTTATAGATACTACTTTGATTTTATAGGTGTCTTTAATTGACTTTTTGGTTTAGAAAAGTGGTCAACAAGTTGGCCATGTGCCACACATGTTGTTAGCTTGAAGACCAAGCTAATTATGTGGCCCACATGGAGAAAAACTTGCCTTGTAAGTCAAGGCATGCATCATACAAAGTCAATACATAATAGAGGTCTTATAGAACATCACCACATAGCTCTTAATTAGATAGTATTTATAGAGATAAGAGTGAAGCCCTCTTCATTCTTGTTAACTCTTTTCTTGCTTTTAGTCTAGTTTTAATAGTTTCAAATTTCCTTGTCTTTTGATAATATGCCATTTTAGTTTCTTTTTAATATACTTACTTCCTTATTTCTATTTTGTTACTCTTTTTTTGGTCTAGATTTCATTGATTTATATATCATCTTCTAGTTCATGTGCTTGATAAAAGGTAGATATTAAGCTTTTTTTGGCTTTTTATCTTCAAACTGATAGACAAAAAAAATGGTTGAATCAAATTTTAGAACAATATTTGAGGTGTTCTATCAACTATCATTAAGATGATTAGACAACTCTTTTGCCATTGGCAAAGTTTGCAAATAATAATTTAATACATTCTTCTATTCAATAAATATTTTTTTTTTTACTAATTATGGTTATCATCTATGACTTGATACTTTTGACTTTTTAAAAGTTAATAATCCCACTGTGGTAGATTTAGCAAATCATTTGTTAGAGCTACATGCAATAATAAAGATACAATTAAAAGAAGCTCAAGGACGGCAAAAGACTAACGTGGATGCCTATCGCAAGGAAATACCACAATTTAATATATGTAACAAGGTATGGTTACTTCATCACAATATCAAGACTACTCGTTAATGTAATAAATTGGACTATCATAGGTTGAGACCTTTTTCTATTTGTGAACAAATCAATCCTGTTTCTTATCTATTATATCTATCGGAGTCTATAAAGATCCACTTTATATTTCATGTGTCCCTTTTTGAGCCATATAAGACAATGAATATTTTGAAAAGAAGACAAATGCCACTTCCTCCTATAGAAGTAGATAATAATTAAGAGTTTGAAGTGGAAGAAGTCTTTAACTCAAGGTGGCGCCAAAATAGGTTTGAATATCTTATTGATTAGTGTGGATATGATATTAGTGAATGTACATGGGAGCCATCAACAAATCTTGCAAATGCAGTAAAGAAAATTGAAGCTTTTCATCAATAAAATCTATCAAAATCAAGATGAAGAATAGCAAATCTTTACTATAAAAGAAACAAGATAAAAAATATATATATATTCTACCTTCTATCTTTCTTTGTAGCTTGTTTATATTTGTGACGCGAAAGAGATGGAGAACCAACAACTAGTAGATTCAACTCAAGACCTTTTATTTGTAGATTTACTATATTAGATATTACAATTGGCACAACCTTCAAGATAATAAAATTGAGATGAAGATCTTCAAGAACGAAATGTCTTTCTTTGAGTAGATGGCAAGATACAACATATTTGGTATCACGACCTTGGAAGAGACTCTCGCTATTTGTTTATTTTATTATAGGTAGAAACAATTCCTAATGGTGTTCTAAATATTTTATTTGAAAGAAGTTATGAAGGCTTCAACAACAATCAAGTAATAGGATGGTCTTCTAATTCTAGTATAGCATACTATTAATAGCTGAGAGGACCTATCAACCATCTTCAAAGAAAGCAAAGATCGAAGTATGTGACAAATATAATTTGTTGCATCTTGGACTTGCTCAACATATGAAGACCATTCTTTATGGAACTTGTCCCTAGAAGGGAGGATAATATCACAGATATATTTATTTATTTCAATAATTACTTATATGATTAGGAAAAAATAGATAAATATAGATTAATTTCATAAAGTTTTTTAGTGAAGCTTTCTAGAAGCTTTATAGATATAATTTTGATTTTAGATGTGTTCGTAGGTCAAAAACTTGGCCAACAAGTTAACCACATGTTGGTAGCATGTAGAATAAGTTCATTCCATATAATAGCTTGTGGAACAAGCTAATCATGTGGCACATACATAGATAACTTGTCTTACAAGTTAAAACATATGGCTAGCAAAGTCAATATGTTTTGGAGGTCCTATAGGACATCGCCATGTAGCTCCTAGTTAAGAGTATATATGGAGGCAAGAGTGAAGCCTTCTTCACTCTTGTCAATGCCATTTTAGTCTTTAGTCTTATTTCAAGACTTTCTAGTCTTCTTATTTTTGGCAATAGCCATTCTAGTTAACATTACATTACCTTTTGAGTGACTTTCTACTTTTCTTTAGTGACATAAGAGTGTATCAAGGATTTTTTTTCTTTGAGATTCATGTCTCTAACAATTTATCACTCAAGCTATTGCATGCAATAATTGATTATTTAAAAGACGTAAAAAATAAAAATTTGGCTAAAGAAAAATAAATCAAATAATAATGGCAGCTTCTAAGTTTTCAAAAACTTATTCATCAAGGCTAGAACTAATGTAAATTGATATGGTATATTTTAAATCCTTTACAGAATAGGAAAAGACTTGATAATATTAAAAGAGTTTATGCTTATATTATAGAGAAACTAAATATATTTCTCTATATTATCCAAAAAAAACAACGCATTCACAAAATAAGAAGCATGGTTGCCGAAGAAGACAAGGTGTCAAAAATTAAGAATAATTATAAGATCCATGACAAAGAGCTTTTTGCAATTATAGATTCATTTCAAGAATGGTGTTATTATTTAAAAGACATCTTAAATCCAATCACTGTATATATATAAATCAGAAGTATCTCAAGTATTTTATGTTGAGACATATTTTGAATCATCGTTCAGCTGATTAGAGTATTTTATTATTAAGATTTGATTTTAAGATCACTTATCAACTTGAAAAATAATAAGGTTTGTCAAATGTTCTTTCTAAATATTCTTATCTTGTACTAAAAAAAAGAGATGCATCTTTTGATCAACAAAGAACAATTTTCTTAAAGCCGAAGTATTTTTACCTTCAAGCAATAAAATCAACATTGATTGTTAATTCAACCTTTGTCAAGCTACTTTCAATTTTGAATTTAAAAACAACTTACTCTATTTCAAGAGATAATTATACATTTTAGAAGATGAGACTTAATTACGTATTCTTCAAATTTGTTATGATTTTCCAACAATTAGATATTTTGGATACAATAAGACTTTGGAACTAACATTAAAAGATTTTTGGTGGCCTTAAATATGGAAGGAAGTCAAAAACTTTGTACAATCATATAATATTTGTTCAAGATCAAAAATTCCTCGCCATCAATATTATGGACTTTTTTAGACATCATCTATTTTAGAACAACCATGGTCTTCTATTTCTATAGATTTTATCACAAATCTTCTAGTCTCAAGTTTACATGATTCTATATTTGTGGTAATAGATTGTTTTATTAAGATGGCATATTTTGTACCATATATAAAATTTATTACATGTAAAAAATGCCTAAGCTTTTTCTTAACAATATCTATTGCTATCACAGATTGGCTTTATGATATTCTATTGAATAGGAAAATTTAATTTATATCAAGATTTTACAAAATCCTTTTCAAGATTTTAAAGTTGGATATAAAGCTTTCTTTAGAATTTTATCTTTAAATTGATAAGCAAATAAAATGGGTGAATCAAGTTTTGGGTGTACTATCAATTATCATCAAGATGATTAGGCAACTCTTTTATCATTGGTAGAGCCTGTATATAATAATTTGATATATTCTTCTATTCAACAAATATCTTTTTTAAAAATTATGGTTATTATCTACAACTTGATACTTTTGATTTTTAAAAAATTGATAATCTTACAGTAAAAGATTTGGCAAATCGTTTGTCAGAGCCACATGCAAAAATAAAGGTATAATTAAAAGAAGCTCAAGAATGACAAAGATTAATGCAGATGCCTATTATAAGGAACAATTATAATTCAACATGGGTGACAAGTTATAGTTACTTTGTTGTAATATCAAGACTACTTGTCCTTGTGATAAGTTAGACTATCCTAGGCTTAGACCTTTTTTTATTAGTGAATAAGTCAATCTTCTTGCTTATTGATTATATCTACTAGAATCTATGAAGATTCATTCTATATTTCACATATCTTTTTTTGAGTCATATAAGACAGTGGATATCTCAAAAAAAAGACAAATACCACCTCATCTTATAGAAGTAGATAATAATGAAGAGTTTAAAATGGAAGAAGTTTTAGATTCAAGGCAACATTAAAATAGGTTAGAATATCTTGTTCATTGGTGTAGACATGATATTAGTGAATATACATAAGAGCCAACAAAGAATCTTAAAAATGTAACAAAGAGAGTTGAAGCTTTTTATTGACAACATCTATCAAAACAAAGATAAAGAATACTAAATCTTTGCTATAAAAGAAATAAGATTAAAAGAAGATAATCCTTTTTCTTCTATCATTTTTTATAGATTTTATGTATTTGTGACGTTAAAAAGATGGAGAATCAACAACCAACAGACTCAATTTAAGAACTTTTATTTGTTGACTTAGCAGATGAGACATTATAATTGTCACAACCTTCAAGATAACATAATTGAGATGAAGTTTTTGAAGAACAACATGTACTTCTTTAAATAAATGGCAAGATATAATGTGTTTGGTATCACAACCTTGGAAGAGACTTCCAATATTTGGTGATTTTATTAGAAGTAGGAACAATTCTTGACGATATTTCAAATATTTTATTTGAAGGAAGTTATAAAGGCCTGAACAATAATAAAATAATAGGGAGATCTTTCCACTTTGATATGAGATACTATTGTTGGCTGAGAAGACCTATCAACCATCTATGAAGAAAATAAAAATTAGAATATGAGGCAAATAGATTTTGCCACATCTTGGATTTTTTCAATACATGATAATCATTCTTTGTGGAACTTGTCTTTAGAAGGGGAGGCAATATCAATTATATACATATGTATTCTTATTAATACTTATATAATTAAATAGAAGTACATAAAAGTAGATAAAAGTAAATTAATTTCATGATACCTCTTAAATGAGCTTTCTAGAAGCATGATAGATGTTGCATTGATTTTATATGTGTTTGCAATTGATTAATAGGTTAGAAACTTGATTAACAAGTTAATCATGTATTGATGGCTTATAAAACAAACTAACTATGTAGCACATATATAAGAAACTTATCTTACAAGTTAAGCTTTGTGACTTATAAAGTCAACACATTTTTGAGGTTCTTTAGGATATTGCCATGTAGCTCCTAGTTAAGAATATATATGGAGATAAGATTGAAGCCTTCTTTATTCTTGTCAATGCCTTTTTAGTCCTTATTCTTGTTTTAAGACTTTTTGGCCTTCTTATTTTTGATAATAGCCATTCTAGTTCAATACTATATGATTTTTGAATGACTTTCTATTTCTTTTCAGTAATATAAGAGAGTTTTGTGAATTTTCATACTTTAAGATTCATATCTTTGATACAGATTGATCCAAATAGTGCTTGAATTCTTTTATGAAGATTAATAGAATAATCATAAGGATGATGCTTTAGAAAAATATTTGCATTTGTTTTTAAAAATAATTCCTAAAAAACTTGATACTAACTAGGAATACTATTGATATCTTTTTATTATCAAAAATGGGCATGGTATATATAATAAAAGATAATCATTTTTTATTTTTATTTTTTTTGTGGTATGCATAAAAGCTCTCGCACCTATTAATAAGAGTTTGGATGTACTAGACTAATGTATTTCTACTTGATTCACAAGATTTCGGACTAAACTATTAAAAAAATTTAGGTTATAAAAAATCTAATCTATGTGAAAACTATACTTATCTAATGAAGATAATCCTAAAATAATCAAATTAAATGGAGATCTTATTAAATTAAATATTGCTATACTATTATGATCTTTAATTGCTACATCTAAAAAAATAGTCTCATAAGTAATATCTCTAAAAGATTGCAAATGAACATCTATGACTTTTATATGTACACATTTAGTTTTCTTGACTATTAATATCTCTTATTTTTTGACAAAATCTTTATCTATAAAATAGGCGGATGCTCTTGAATCTAACAAAGCTAAGAATTTGTGATTTTTTAGTTCTAAATAAATTTCTATTATAAAATAAGGTGAGTTTTTTTTAGCATATAAAAGAATTATAGTGGTATTTGTAAGCAAAATTTTACTCTAAGTGGATAATTAGATTAGGAGCTATATCTTGCTAAAGCTTGATAATTAGGATTAAAGCTTATACAAAAAATTTAAAATTAC